>NW_004949117.1:1045759-1090759 GCF_000317375.1 Microtus ochrogaster
CCCTGGTCTCTCTCTCTCTTTCTATCCCCTGGTCTCTCTCTCTCTCTCTCTCTCTCTCTCTCTCTCTCTCTCTCTCTCTCTCTCTCTTCCCTGGTCTGTCTCTCTCTCTTCCCTTCCATTTGTCCCTGCTTACCTTCTTCTCACACACTTCCATTTATTTTTATTTAAAAAAAAATCAATGTAGAGAAAACAAAAAAATATGAGCCTTGAAAAAGTCATGAGCTAGAAACTGTAATTAAATTCATGTTGCTGAAGAGAAGGAACCTTGAAAAGATCTGTTCCTGCCTAGCACAGCAGTTCCCAATCTGTGGATCATGACCCCTGTTGGAGTCAAAGGGCCCTTTCACAGGGGTCACCTAAAACCATTGGAAAACACAGAGATTTACATGACAGTTCCTAACAGTAGCTAAATTACAGTTATGAAGTAGCAACAAAAAATAATTTTAGGGTTGGGGTCACCACAACATGAGGAACAGTATTAAAGGGTCACAGCATTAGGAAGGTTGAGAACCACCGGCCTAAAGCTTTCATGACAGCTCGATTCAAAACCTTCCTTCCAAGTCAGCAGACCTCTCCAGCTTCCTAATTTCAGCTTCCTCTCCCCCAGAACATCACTTGAATGTGTTCCTCATGCTTTATTAAATGTGTTGCCCTGATATTTTCATTCTAGATTCCTTTTCCAGGGACATGTTAAACAACCCGAGTCTTGGGAGGAAACCAAGTCACAGACCCTGTTTTATACAATGCCCCTGGTCCTCCGTCTGAAAAAAATGAGCAGACTTCTCCCGTATCATCCCCTATCCTGCCCAGTACTTCACCCAGGGACTTTTAAGGGAGAACCCGGGGCTCCAAACTAGCTCAGAAATCCTGGGAATGTTCACATGTGAGATGATTATTTTTGTCTCCAAGAAACAAAACAAGGGAAGTGTCCACTAAATAATTACCCCAAGGTCCACTTGTTGTGCGAGATGCAGGTTACATGGCTGAGGGTGAGGTGTTCATCTGGGTGCTTAGACAAGCCATGCCCGTCAGCACCCACGATGTTCCACAGCATTGAGGGAAAACAAAGGTCCCCAAGACCCCCCTCCCCACAATTCCTCTGCTCTTCCTCACTGCAACACGCCACCAGAACTCTTGTCTCAATTTGCCCTTGACTAGCAAGTGAGAGGCCATGCTGGCAAACCTTAGATTCCCTTGTCCACCATCTTTCCTCTGGCCTGGCAGTGATGCTCCACATAATCATCTTTCTCCTCAGAGCTCGTACCCCTGCCTCCTGCATGAACCTCCTGTGATGATATTCAGCCTGTCCTTGAGATTGAGGCTCAGTCACCCAAGTGTCTGTTCCACATCACAATGCTGTGTTTAATCTGTCCCTCGATTTTTATTACAGAAAAGTCAGAATATTTTATTTCACTACTGACATACGCATGAACTCATTTTTCTCTATCCTGGAATGAGCCACCATATTGCTACTTCAAGGAAAAAATACAGAATATGGCTTTGTTCCTTTCCCATTTTTCAATGCAATAAATAAATGGTTTTCATTGTTTTTCCAAGTGTATCTTAAATACGTCCCCTTTTCTCAACTTTTACTCTTACAAACCCAATCAGCCCACTGTTTCTCCTCGTTTGTGCTGTAGTAGTGGCCTTTAGGTGGATTTGTTTGCCTCTGACCTTTTGTTTCTAAAACCGGAACAAAGCACGGTAAGGAAGAAGATTCAGGTCTTGCCTATCTGGATTCGGACCATGGCTTTGCCCAGTCAATAGTTACAAGCTTAGGAAGGTGCAGGTCTTATAGGTGCCCAGGAAGTCACGCTGGCAGTAGTGACTCTCTGAGGGGGACATTGGATTAAGTTAGTAAAGATCTGCATTAAGTGCTTAAAACAGAACTGAGCCGGCTCTTTATCAGCACAAACTACTAGATCTGTGTCGTTTCATGCTTAGCGTGCTGAGAAACTTGAGATGAGCTTAGTGGTTCCTACAGCCTTCCTGACAAGTGCTTGGGCTTCAGCCTTCTTCCAACCTCAGTATTAGCCATTGTCCCCCATAATCCACCTGTCACCTTCCTTGCTGTATCCTTTATCCTTTATTATCTCAGAAGATTGTTTTTTAACACTCTTCTTTCCTTTACCTGGAATTGGTTTACCTGTCTATATTCCTATATTCATTATTCTCTCTCTCTCTCTCTCTCTCTCTCTCTCTCTCTCTCTCTGTGTGTGTGTGTGTGTGTCTTCCCTCTCCCTCCCCCCATCTCTCTGTCTCCCCATCCCTCCCCATTCCCTGCTCTCTCTCCTTTCTCTCTCTCCTAAGCTCAAATTACCTCTTTAGGAGCTCTCCATGACAAGCTGTCTAACAGGCCCCTCCTGCTGTTGACTCTATAGAATGCCATCCAGTGAGCTTCACTAATGCACATCGTACTCCTACGTGTCCTCCTTACATATTTTTCCTACTTGTTTATCTGCTGTCTGCCCTCATTGCTGCAATGCTAACTCCCTGGGGAAAACCTGTGTGTGTCGGTTATCATGGCATCTCTACAGAATCCCTGACACCCACTAGGAAATCAGTAATTGTTATCAGAGGATAGATTGATGAGCTTATTATATCTCAACACTGGACACAAGATGATAAGTATATGTTGTGTGATTCTGAAGCAAAATCAGTGTAGAGTCTTCTACACTTGTGAGTTCTTAACTATGGAAAGATTGCTAATGGTAAGTGAAGAAATAAAAGAGCAGAGTTCTCGACTACAACACTGATGGCAACAGCGTGCTCTCTGTGCCGATGGCTCCCTGTGTAGGGGCAGGAACACTGCCTTCACAGAAACATGGAAGCATTTCTGGCCTCAAATTGTTGTGGTCTGGTTATTATGGGATGACTGCTTTCTGACAGATTGCTTTGTCTGTTTTTAATTTGAGCGTTCTGAGAACTGTTGGTGCTCCTCTCAGAACAGGCTCAAGCACAAAAAAGTGAAAAGAAAAAAAATATAGGGTGATTTTTTAAAAGATACATGTTTTTCATACAACTCTGTGTCAACCATATAGTCTCTGCAAGCAGGGAGTTCTTCTCAGAGCCCCAGACCCTCCATCTCTAAGACATTATTAGAATTACAGAATAGGCATGGATGTGATGCTTTCTTGCCTCACCTATATCCCTTCAGTGTATGGTGTGAGGCTAGAATTAGACATGGTTATATTAATCATGAGTTTAATCTTTGATATTTTATATATATTTATCAAGCTATATTAAAAAATACAGTATTTGGAGCAATTGTATTAGCGACATCAGGCACATAGTAGATACTCTGTAACCATTTGTTGAATGAATGTAAATCAATATTTTTTTTTGTGAGAATGAAGCAGTCTTTCATATTAGTCCAAGTAATACTCCCTTCCACTGACAGTGATTTCCCCAAACTTATATAACTGAACATGGAGTGGCAACCAAGTGTAACTGAATGTCTCAAAATATCAGGGTACAAAAGCATCGTTTTCTTCTGAATGATGTTGAATTTAAATGTGTCTCCTGGAATTGCTTAGTTTGACATTTTGGAAAGCAGGTGATCTCTGAGATCTTCTATTTCAAGAGGGACCAGGAGGCATAGAAAGATTCTTCTTAGACTTTGGTAGAGTGTTTTTATTTCTAATCTCTGAGTTTGTGGGCCTGTTTTGGTTTGCTTTGGTTTGGTTTCTCCAGACAGGGCTTCCCTGTGTAGCCCTGGGTGTCCTGAAACTTACTGTAGACCATGCTGGCCTTCAACTTAGAGATCCGCTTGCCTCTGCCTCTCGACTGCTGGAATTGAAGGCCTGTGCTACCATGCCCAGCACTGAAAGCTGCTGTTTTAGTGTTGTAAATGGTCTAACAATTCTATGTAGCTGGTGCGAGGGCATTAAAGTAGGCCTTGGCCACCATAGTTGCTACCAAATCTGCTTGATGATACTGGTTGTTAGGCACACTTGTTAAATATCAAAAAAGCTTACAAAACAAATCCGTACACACCTGTAAACATTTTGGTGATGTTAAGATTTAAGATGTATAAATTAACTGACCAAAATATCCATTGCTTTCAAATTTCTATGTAGAAGCATTGGAAACATATTAACATGACTGATTTCCTAAAAATTTAATAAAGTAATAGTTACTATCTAATGTTGACACTGAACTTCGTAATGAATTCCAGATAGAGATATAAAAATGAAAAGTGAAGCTACCGGCATCTAGGAAATAGTATGGCTCTTCATTTAGTTGATCTTTAAGTATAAAAAGATATTCTAAGCATGTATAAAAATTCTTGAAAGAAAGCACAAATGAAGTGTTAGTAAGATTTAGCTAAAAATATATCTGTAAGATGTAAGCAATTTTAATAATAGTGAGAAAAATGGAAGCTTTAAAACCCTATAAAATGAAAGTGGTTTTTAAAAATCCACATTCTTATCTATTTTGAATAGACTCCTATTTAAAGTAAAATTTAAATAATTAGGCATAGTGGCACATGTCTTTAATCCCAGCACTAAGGAGGCAGAGGCAGATTGATCTCTGTGAGTTCAAGGCTAGACTGGTCTACATGAAAAGTTTCTGTCCAGCCAGGACTAATGAGACCAAGTCTACCCCAAAATAAAAAATAAGCACAAAATTAAATATTTCAGAACTTTTAAAGCATCCTGAAAACGTGGTTCGTAATCCATTGCATCTGTTCCCTGTTACGCATCTTAAAACAAGTCTCTAGACATGGCGGTCAATGTCTCTTTACACACCTCAACACCATTTATAAGAGAATGCAAGCATTTCTGATGTAATCACAGAACTATTTGAATCCACTCACAGAATTAATATAATGATACAGAACACTAAAATATCCCTAATTGTTTCAAAGGGGTCTGTTTACTTCCTTGTATCAAATTTTGTACAAAGCAAATTAGTGACTATTTTCAACTTTGCTGGCCAGGCAGCCTATGCTGCAGCCGTGACTTGGTTGCTGGTAAGCCACCCTACCCAGGGTGTAGACACCCTACAGAGGAGCCGGGCGTCTCTCTCTTCCAATAACACTTTATTTTTACAAGCCCTCAGAACTAGATGTGACCTGCAGACTAGAAGACGGACATTAGCATTGAAGTATTGGAGGAGTAGACGTAAGGACAATTTTTTTTTATGTGTGTCAGGAATACTTCATAGGGGGTCCTTTCTTTTGGCTTCCTTTGTAGAGTGGGGCTCTGCCCTTGGCAGACAAGTGCCCTGTCGTTGAATTACTTCCCTAGCCTCTTTCATCTCACATGTCTTTAGACGGTGCATGAATGACTGCACTTTATCACATGTGAGGAATGACTGTTCTCAATGTAAATTCTCAGCTTTTGTCTGTGAGTTCACTCACTAAGTTTATTGCCTCATGCAATTATTTCATTAGAAATTGCATAAAAGTAATTTTCTATTATTCTGCCTACTTTCATTAGCCAAAATGCTTTTGTGAAAAAGAAAAAGAACTTTCAAAAGCATTGAGGAATTTCAGGTTCACTGAATGAAATATGGCATAATATTGCTCCCTTTTTACAGTCAATATAGCTGATGATTCTTTCCTTTTAATGGGCAGTTTTCATTTGAGTCAGTGGCTCATGTAGTTCAAAGCAGGCTCAAACTTGTTAAGTAGGCAAGTATGGCCTTAAACTTCTGATCCTCCTGCCTCGACTTGAGTGTTAGGATAGCGGATAGTCACCATCAGGCCTGGTTGTTGTAGTGCTGTAAATCAAAGCCAGGGCTTTGTGCATCCTAGACAACCACTGAGCTACATCCCAGCACCTACTGAAAAATCCCCAATTTCCATTTCCAGTGATTTCCAGGATCTGGAGAATTGGAGAAATTAAGAATTGTGCATGTGAAGATGTATTCACAGATTTTTACATAATGATTATCATTGCTTACACTTATCATTCTTTTAGGAGCTAAAGTCACCCCCATCCTCTGATAAAGGGGCCCCTTTTTGGTCTTGTTAGTATTGCATAGCTTTGTTGCTGATAAGCTATCAAGCTCCAGGTGAAAATGCTCCATGGTATAGTAATGAGCTTGCTATTAATATTTATTAAAACTTTGATAAAGAGAAAGCAAGTAAAGCATACTCATTGTTATAGTGTTTTAATCTAATGACTCAAATAGGCCAAAGTGTTCATTTTATTCTGGGTAACAATTGCAAGAAAATATTTTTTTTTACTATTTATTTACTTATTTGTAGTGAGTACTAATTTTAGAATGGCAAAATTCAATTAAATTTTAACACTGGCAGATGATTTTTTTAATTCCTTTAATTTTATAAGTTTAAAATTATTTTATAAAATACACAGACATACATTTTAATAACTGTAGATAATCATAAAATTTTAACTATACTGCTTGTTCTCAGAAAAAAATATGGCTCCCCCTACCCAATTAAGATTTCTAACATCAAGGCACTAGAATTATAGTAGCTTCTGGTTTCCCTCCCCTCTCTTTACAGACCTGAAGGCCTTTTGCTCCCAATCAACAGTTTGAAAGCTACTCTGTAGATGCATTTCAATATTTACTACCATGGTCTATACAGACAGCCACTTCCCGGGCTTCCTGAGGCTCACCGTATTCTTTCACTTGCTCTTCCTTTCACTTGGACAGACTCTAAATAAATGAACAGTGACAAATACCACCCCCTTTTCTTCCCAGAGACCCTCTGGTAATGCTCCCACCTTAGCCTCTTTTCTTGTCTGTTTGTTTGTTTGTCTTTTTGACACACAGTCTCTCTACAGAGCCTTGATTGCCCTGGAACTCACTGGGTAGACCAGGTTGGCCTTGAACTCAGAGATCTGCCTGCCTCTACCTCCAGAGCTCTGGGATTAAAGGCGTGCACTATCTACCATCCCTGGCCTGTTTTAGCCTCTTAAGTGCTCTGATTTTAGGTATGTGACACTAAGCTTGGTGGACCCCTTTCTTCATATTTAAGTGAAACAGGAAATTTCAATTATTCTGCTTCATTTCGGGTGGCGATCACACAGGTATAGTCTTAAGCAGGACAGGTTTTTCCTAACTTTATCCGTGACCGTCCTGGATCCATCCAGTTGGGAATTCAAATCCTTTCTCCCTGAAGGAAATCATCCCATACTTTAAAATGCTTCTCAATGTGTAAAGCGATCCTGGTTCTTTAAATGTGCTCGTTAGTTTTTATTGTCAACCTGACACCACCTAGAGTCATGTGAGATGAATGACCTTCCACTGAAGGACTGCCTGGTCAAACTGGCCTGGGAGCATTTTCTTGATTGCTAATTGATATAGGAGGTTCCAGCCCTCGGTAGCATCCCTAAGCAGGCATTCCTGGGTGGTATAAGAAGGCCAGCTGAGCATGAGTCAGAAAGCAATCTTCTTCCATATTTTCTGCTGAAGCTCCTGCCCTGACTTCCCTCAATGACCCGGTAACATGGAAGTGTAAGCTGAAAGACATCTTTCCCACCCTCAAGCCATTTTTGCTAATGGTTTTTTGATCAAGCACTCTAGAACAGGCATACTTACCATGAGTCAAAGGAAATGTAAACATTCAGTCACGTCATCGTTGTGTGTGTGTGTGATTTCAATTCCTCCTCCTCCTCCTCCCACAGACCAACAATTGACTACAACATCCTCTTTGAAGTCATGGTAGCCTGACCTATCACAGACATCCTCCCAGCGATCTCAATCTGTCACGATTTCTCCCATTTCCTGACTAGAAATAGTTCCCTCGTTTCTATTATTTAGAATTGTTTGCAATTAATGACTCTTCGTACTAATATAGCCAGTAAATGATACAATTATAAATACCATGATTGTCAGTCTGTAGATTCAGTAGCAGTGAGAAACAGAAAGCTCAGTCTCTTTAATAAGTACAATGAATTCAATGGCCACATCTATTTTTTAAAAAGATTTATTTTTATTTTATGTGTATGAATGTTTTGCTTACATGTATATATATGTACCACATGGATGTCTGGTACCCAAAGATATCAGAAGAGGAGAAGAGATTACATTAGATGTATATAGACAATTGTGAACTGCCATGTGGGTGCTAGGAATAGAGCCTGGGTCCTCTACAAGAGCAGCGAGCGTTCTTAACCCCTGAACCACCTCTCTATCCCCCAGTAACTATGCCTTTGTAGTATGTACTTGATCTTAATGTCAGTTCACAATTGTGGGATTGAACATGACCTTCCAAAAAGCAGCAATTTGACTTTGCCATCCTTAGAAGATCATTTTAAATGACAAATAAGAATATTTTGCACAGAATTTGGAAGTGAGTATTATCTTCACCTAAACTGGTAAGAGCAGAGAAACAGCCCCAGAAGGACTTGTTGAGAGGATAATTACTTTTTCAGCACAGCACAGAGGAAATCCCTTGGGGACCATGGGTGACCAGGTGATTCTTTGGCACATAAAGTTCTGAGTCTGCGCTGGGCCCTTCCAGCAAGCATGACATATTGTCTCCTGTACCATAGCAAAAACAATAGGCCTGCTCTTTCACAGTTGCCTTCCTTTGTTAGCGCTGGTTCCACTAGACAAATCAGGCAGACAGCACAGGCCACTGTGAGCACCTAATGGTGGTGTTGTCGTCTGTGCATTTCCTCAAACTTCTCAGATGAGAAAAAATGTACAAAAGACATAACGTACACAAATTCCCTTTGGCTCCTTTGTAAGTTGCATTAGGATGCAGACTGGGTACGAGAACAGTGAGTCTTTTTGGTGCCAGAATTTTATACACTTTTTTTTTTTTTTGGTTTTTTGAGACAGGGTTTCTCTGTGGCTTTGGAGCCTGTCCTGGCACTAGCTCTGTAGACCAGGCTGGTCTCGAACTCACAGAGATCCGCCTGCCTCTGCCTCCCGAGTGCTGGGATTAAAGGCGTGCGCCACCATCGCCCAGCTTTTATACATATTTGTTAAGAAAATCCATGTCTCCTATTGCTATTGTTTCCCCAACCTTGGCAGATAGAGGGAAAAATGCTTTAAGAGATACCCAGAGTTCAAGATTGATTTATATGTTCCTCCTCTCATTCCCATCTCCTGGAGATGCGGGCTACAAATACTGATGACAGCTGGATCATGGACTCCAGCTACTGCCTCTCCCACAGTGCCTCCAGTTTCTCATCCTAAATTTTATCTGGAGCATCACACCTAATCCCCGCTGCTTGTGAAGTCACAGCACTGAAAAAGATGCTTTGTGTGTCCTTTACTTTTTAGCTCCGGAGAGAAGTAATAGAACCAATCACAACATGTTTGATTCCTATTTATTTAAACACGGTTTCTAAAGCTTTTCTCAACACTGTTTTTCCCACTAGAAATTACTTAATTCTATCCCTTTGATTCTGGGCACTTCCAAGAAGAAAAGACATTCTAAAGCATAGATTTTTTTATTTATTTGGACCCAGTATCTTTCAAAAGAAATAATGGATGGGTCTGAATCACAAGAAAACCGTTGTAAAAGGCAGTAGATAATTTTGAGTGTTCTAATAACATTTGTTTTGAGTTTTTCTGCTTCTGAACAGGAATCAAGGAAAAGTTTCTCTGGGGCAATGTGCAGATGTATTAATTGCTGGAGTCTGGCCCAGTAAGGATAATTTGCACCCCGAGAGAGGAACGCTGTTTTTTTGCTGTTGTTGTTTTTTGGTTTTTGATTTTTTGTGGGATTTTTTTTTTTGCACTGAAACAGGGGCATGCAAATGGGGGGGTCATGAATAACACATGATGAAATGGCTGAGCAGTGGCAGCCCAGAGAGGGGCTCACCTTTCGTCAGGACCTGAAGCCCCTGGTGATTCTGGAAGAACTAGCACATCTTCAGGCACAGTGCGCTGACAATCACTAACTTCTAGAAATGGATCACTGTGGTCCCATGAACAGTAACGTGTCCAAAAGTTTTTAAAAAAAAAAAAAAGAGCGAGAAAAATGCATTGCCTTGAAGTGCCAAGTTCACTTTGTTCCAGCAACTGGGAGATTTCATAATAAAAAAATGAAGTAGAAGCCAGAAATGAAGCAATGGCAATTCCTTCTTAGACAAAGCCCAGGCATAATTCATGCAATCCGTGTATCCTACCCAGCCCACGTTTTATCCTGCTGTTATTCCAGCTGGAGGCCCAAGATAGCCTATGGTGGAAGACAATTGACTCTGGCTACTCTGATGTTCATAAAGTACAATAGTTCTAAGATTGTTAGTGGTGTGTATCTTTCTTACAATCTTTTGTTTAATTTGGAGAGTAATTCTGATATCAAAATAACTTCATTTAGTAAAGTGTTGAGTAATGAAAATGAAAAAAATTACTATTTTACTGAGTATATAAACTTTAAAGTAACATTAATTTGGTTCTAAATTTTCATGCAATTCTCATTAAAGCTTAAAAGTATGAATCAGTCATCCTAAATGACTAGATACTTTAGTATATATGAAAAACATTCCTAAGAGACAGCAATGTGAGTTTCCTGTTTGCCGATTTGGCACCTGCACTGACAACCTCATGACGCACACATGGGCCTAACATAATGACCCTGGTTATGTTTAGTATTTGTTTTTCTAGCTTACTGCAGGTAAGGATAGATCTGATTGGCCTACTTTTGGTTAGATACTTGTGTCTAAAATAGGACCACTTCTTTCTGTTTCTTTGAACTTTTAAAACCAGAGCCTCCCCGAGAACTTTATTAACTTTGGTCATGTGATCAAAGGCTCAGGTAATTTCAGTACTATTCAAATAATTTTATTTCCTTAACAAAAACAACTCCAAAAGATGCCTGCTAATTATTATGAGCTTTTCTTGTGATTTTATATTACTCACTCTTCTCAAACACCTGTGGGCAACAAACATGGTGGCGCACACCTTCAGTCCCAGTGCCTAGAGGCGGAGGGAAATGGATTTCTAAATTCCAAGCCAGTCAGGGTCACATAGCGATACCCTGACTGAAGAGCAAAACAAAAGAGCAAAAGCAAACAAAACACAAAACTAAAATCTGTAGACAGATATGAACATCCGCGGAGACATACGCTTTGATTTTAAGAACAACTGCATGTCATGGAAGTCTTCAAGATGAAAAGACCCATGAGCTATATATCTTCACAGTGTTCCCTTAAAACAGTGTTTTCTCTGCCAGTGTGAGTAGCCAAAATGTGAAAAGAAAAAAACAAAAAACAAAAGAAGGGTCCTAATAGGAGAAGCCATGCCCGGTTTACTTGTGTTTCGTAAGCAACTCATGCATGAGCCTATGTGTGCCTGGTACACTGCATGACTACCTCCCTGTGACGTGGCTCAATGCTTTTTGTGTTCGTAGATGACACAGGTTGTCCTAGCAGCCAGTCGGTATCGCCCGTGAAGACTCCCTCAGACACAGGGCACAGTCCCGTTGGCTTTTGCCCTGGAAGCGATGAAGACTTTACCAGAAAGAAATGCAGGATTGGAACAGTGGCTGAGGGAAGTGTCCAGGCAGCTCGTTATAAGAAGGAATCAAAGGGAGGGGTCATAAAGCCAGGTAAGTGCCCTTACTATTCATAGTTTTAAAAATTATTTCTTTATTTTTGGAGATTTTAATATAATTATATCATCTCCCCCTTTCCTTTCCATGCCCCAAACTCTCCCATATACTCCTCATTGCTCTTTTGCAAACCCATGGCCTCTTTTTTATTAATTGTCGTTACATGTATTATGTATCTATGTATATACATATTTCTATATACCATCTGCTCCATCTCTATAATATTATTTGTATGTATGTTTTTGGGGATGAACATTTGTATTGGATAACAATTGTTGTGCTTTTCCTTAAGGGAGATAATAGTGCAGAAAGAGAGATTTCAATTGGAAACCTGCCTATGATGTCAGAAAGGACGCTAGGGTACCCAGGAAGGACCCAGAAACATTTTTTAAAGGAGGTACCATATAGGGTATTCAGTGCAATAGTTGCTAGTAATTAGGTTTAGTGGTATATCTGCCCATATAGACATATTTTGTTTGTGTTTAAGAAAACAAGTTGGAACTGTGTAAGCTGAATGGCTCAATAGACATTTAAACTCTATAATCATTTATTTCTAACCTGTATTATGAATAAATTATAAAAATAAGAAATGACAATACTAGTAAAGAGAGAGATTTCTCTTGATGCCAATTTCTATAGCTAGACAAAATTATTAATTAGCTAATATATTTTTTAGAGACTTAAAGTTTAACATGCTTACATGTAGATGAATCTACCCCTTCAGTAATTACAGAATATTAGATGCTGTAAGATAGCATGCAGAAAGTTATTGCAAAGATGAGGAAGTTATGTGCTTAAAAGAAAAGGTAAATTCTCAGAACCTATAATATATGAATAAATATATTGTATAGCTCAAAAATATAAACATGGTGCTAGAAAAAATATTGTGATGATGTACAACTTTTAACAACTATGGTTAACACACACACGTGTGCGTGCACACAGACACAGAGTAGACAGGTCTCCACCTTAGCTAGTCTAATCATTTTAATCACTCACGGGCATGGCTAGCATCTTAGGTAATTCTAGATCTCATCAGCTGAAGAACTGAGATTCACTGTTATAGAGACAGGATTCAAATATCTTAAGTCTGTCTACAGACTTAATGGTTACTTTTACTGTTTAACTGTTATGCAAATATCGCCACTATCTTTATCCAAAGTTGTTATATTACCACGAAAGGAAACCCTAATTCCTTTAGCAGCAGCTCTCAGTCCTCCTCTGCACAGTGCCTGGCATCCACTTTCTGTGTATTTGTATCTCCTCATAATGAAACCATACATGGGACCATTAATATATGAGATTTTCCATTTAGAATAATGTGTTCAGGGCTCATCAGTGTAGCCTGTATTTTATTCTTTTTAATGGCTGAATAAAATTCCATTTTGTAGAAATTCTCATTTTAAAAAGCAGTTTTAGATTTACAAGAAATAAATAAGTGAACAGTATTGAGAGTTCCCAGTTTTCCCTCTGGCTAATACTTGGCCCTAGCATGCTGCTGCACCCCGTTAGCTTGTCTTTGTGGACATTTAGGCTGTGTCTACATCTTAACTATGAATAATGCTGCCATGAATTTCTGTATATATGCTTCTGTGCAAACAAGTTTTCAGTTCTTTCAGATACATAGTTAAGAATAAAACTGGTCGATCATGTGGTAACTCCATGCTATCCTTTTAATGAATGACCAGATTTGTGTCCACCATGGCTGAACTATTTGGCATTCCTGCCAGCAGAGTATGAGGGTTCTAGCAACATTGGTTATAGATGTATTTAAAAACAATAGTTTTTGGTTTGGCCATGTGTCATTGCAACAGAATACCCAAGATGGGTTATGTATTCCTAATGATTTGGGAGGCTAAGGAGTTCAAAGTGGAGCGTTTTCATCTTGCTTGGGCCATCTGACTTGGTCACATTATGACAGAGGACAGCACATGCAGAAATGGGTAGTATATCATCTCAGGTCTCTCTCACCTCTTTCTTATAGCCCAGCATGGGATTATTTATGTACCTACAGTCCATAAAAAAAATGGTCATGTGCACAAAGTATCTGGTACTGTTTCAGCATCTTCATGGGTCTGGTTTATTAAGATGTATGAATCCTCATTTACTGACCTGATTTAGTGACTCTGGAGACAAAACTTTTGTTGACTGCTTTTGATTTCATTGTCCATAGGCACAAATGCCCCCTAAGCCATCTTTTCTTGAACTTCATACTTGTGTTAAAGGAATCCTTAAATATTTGGAGTCAACAAAAATTTCAAGTAAGTCCCTGTTGCTTTTGAATGGAACCCAGTTCTGCTCAGTAAATGCCTTGTATGAGAAAAATCTGCAGGCTGACCTGCAGAGTCTCTGAACTCCTGGCTGAGTGAACCCGTCCATCTCATGAATAGAAAGGGAGGAAATGCAGGAAGCAAGACCCTTGGATGACTCCTGCACTTTACAACATGCAGAGATAGTTTGTTAAGGCACCTGAAGGTCCTGTTCTCAGGTTAAAACCATCTGCTTCTCTGTGGCCCCACCAGACACTTCGCCAAATCTGATCTTCAGCCCTAGGTGCATGTTCTACTTTCAAAAAAAAAAAAAAAGGCAATTCATTAAAACCAATGTCAGTTTATTAAAATAGCAAGCAATTAGTGGCATTACGTGGGGGCTCAGGGACTCTTTAAGATTAAGTAACCAAAGCCCATCTAATTTTAGGTCCATTGCTCTAGATTTGGGAACACTGCTGTCCCTACGGCAGAAAACAGTCATTGAAATGTCAGTGACATACAGAACGAATAATGGCTGCTGGGCCTTGTCGGGTAGACTGAGCAGAGAAACATGCCAAGGGATGCAGGAAGGGCTTGGAAAGGTGAACAGCAAGCAAGCAAATCTGTTCTCTGCCAACAGAGTCCTGAGGTGCTCTCAGCAGGAAAACCCTTCCTGCCAGGCAGAAACTCCTCCTGGAAATTTCTGGGAGGCCATCTGTTATGCTGGCTTCTGCTGCTTACTAACTACACCAATTCAATTAAAGGTGTACCAAAGAGCGAAAGCAAAGCATTCCTATAGTGTGACTGGATGGTGGCTCTGGCTTCCTGCTTCTCTTTTATTCCCATTTTGGCAAAACATTGTAGGATGCATCTGTGTTTGCCATGAGCTACATATTCAGTGGGGACTTTGGTGAGAAAGGGACTGTGTTCCTTACACACTGAGTTCAGTGTGAGGGGAGCATGGAGGCAATGGGCAAGTGTGACCCCATTTTGAGGGAGTCTGTAATTCAAGGCAGAGCACGGTATGATAAATCTGGGTGATAACACAGATCAAAAGGAAAGGAATGGAAGCCTTCCTCCCTGGTGGCTTTCTGAGGAATCAGGTGATTGCAACTCTACACAGACACACACACACACACACACACACACACACACACACACACACACAATCTCCTGTCTACTCTCAGGATTTAAAACTGTTTTACCCAGAAGTTAAAGCCCTAACTGGCTTGCTGCTATTCCAGAGCTGCTTGTAGCTGCTGGTTCATTACTTAAAGACTATCTTAACTCAGGAAAGAAACAATCCACTGTCATTATTTTACAATTGAGGTGCTAAAACATTTGTCCACAGACTGGCTAGAAAGGTGTGAGGGTGGACACAATGACACAGCTTAACAAATAGGAATAGAGAGAGGAAAAACCACTAGAGGCAGCTGAAGGGGTAAGGAGCGAGTGATTAGGGCCACAGTCACGGGAAAGAAATCTACCCAGAAGCTGAGATGCTGAAGTCTGCGTTTGAAAGATGCCACTGTATCTCCTTAGCTTGTCATCAGATACCATCACCAGGTATTGAAATTAGAGACCTGGCTGGCTGAACTATCATAACCCCAAAACAATGGCCTGGGTTTGGTTACCTCTAGAAAAACAAAACAAACAACAAAAAAAGGTTTCCTGTATCCAAGAGGCATTTGCTAGAAAACCCAGAAGGTACCAACTAGGTTAGGGATGTGTGAGCCCCGTTCCCTTAAGAAATCACTTGGCACAGTTCAACCCAGGTATGGTTCCTTGTTGTTCCTACTTCCCTACTTCAGGGTTCTGTGAGCTGAAATAACAGCTCAGCCCCTTACCTGAATCCACTCGGATAAACCTCAGCTGCCAGAGAGAGCAGCAGCGAACTGAGGAGCTGGCATGCCAGGTGCAGGTCTTCTTGTGAATCGCTTTCACTACGTTGCCCGGGTGCACCTTACACTGACAGCTTTTCATTTGCTTTAGCCTCCCAAGTACTGAGATCCAAGCATTAGCCACTGCATGCGGTGTATAACTGCTGCCTTTTATTTTTAATAGGTTTTTTTCCTATACAGTATACTATGATTATAGTTCCCTCCCCCAGCTCCTCCCCACCTCCCCTTCCAGCCAAAATCTGCACCTTTTCTTTCTCCTTTCATTAGAAAGCAAACAGGCATCTAGAAAATCCTACCAAAAAAATGTAAAATTAAAACAAACAAACTGGAATGGTACAAAATGAAGAAGAAAAACAGTCAAGGAAGATGCACAAGAAACAAATAGAGAGGCTGAGATAGATGCATCTGTGCAGACAGAATCCCATAAAAACACAAAACCATCTGGAAACCAAAATATACACACAAAAGACCTGCAAGACCAAGCCAACGAACAGTAACCACCCCTGACAAAGTACTATGAAATAGAGCACCTCCCCAAATGCCATTGAGTTCATGTTGTGTGGGCCATCCAATACCGGACATGGGGGCCTGCCCTTAAGAATAGTTTGCATACCCAGTGAGGCTCTGTTAGAGAAAACTAATCTTTCCTTTGTGAGCAGTTTTCAGTTGGAGATAACTTCTAGGTTAGTGATGGAGGCATGTGTCTAGGCCCCCTCTCGGTACTAGGAAGTCATCTGGCTCAGACCTGTGTATGTCCTATGCCTGCCGCCGCAGTCCCTCTGAGTTTAGGTGTGCTTTGGTCCAAATGTGTTTAGAACTGTTCATTTCCTATATGTCCTGCATCCCTTCTGGCTCGAACAGGAGGGATTTGATGAAGACACCCCATTTAGGACTGAGTCTCTCATTCTCTGCACATTGTCCAATTAAAGGTCTCTGTATTTGTTCCCATCCACTGCAGACAGAAGCTTTTCTAATGGTGGTTGAGCAAGAAAATGACCAATGTGTATAGAGAATGTCGTTAAGAGTCAACTTATTGTTATGTTCCCTTAGCAGAATAGGTGGATTTAACTTTCTCCTGGATTCCTGGCCTACCTAGTCTTAGGGTCTTGGCACCCCAAGCAGTGTCAAGGATGGGTTTCATCTCATGGAGTGTGTCTTATATGCAATCAAATATTGGTTGGTTGCCTCCATAAGCTTTGTGCCACTATTGCACCAGCATATTTTGCAGGCACATCACCATTGTGTATTGAAAGGTTTAGAGCTGGGCTGCTGTTCACCTTTCTCCTTTGGTAGTCTGAAGACCTTCCAGTACCATGAACTTAGTTAGTATGAGTGAAGGCTCTAGGGAGACACGAGCTTCACTTTCTACATTCTGTGACATGGAGTTAATTTTTTCACATCTTGTCAGTCATAAGAAAAAAGACTCCAGCAGCAGAGTGCAGCCTCAAGAATAGACTACAGTCTGTTTCTGAAATGGGAATCGATGGGAATATTTGAAAGGATATTAAATGGGAATATTTAAGAGGAAATATTAGATTTATTCTGGGGCTTGGATAGCTTTCTGAAATACGGCTGATTATCAGTAAAGCCAGAAGTAAGAAAAGCTGAGACTTTTAGTCAGTACAGGTTGTCCTCGGCAAACTTCCAAACTAGTAACTCATTCCATTCTAACATCAGTATGTAAATAAAACAAAACAAACAAAAAACACTTGTCATTATCCTACATTTTCAATTAGGGACACTAAAATACAAACATGTTTTGTAACTCACCCTAGGAATAGATCTTAGGGGGGCACCTATGCTCCTTACTTTTAAACAGCACAGAAGTTCTAAGGTTTGCCTCCAAAACTAAAATTTTAAATAAAGTTGAGCAGTGTGACAATTAAGATAGATGTAGTGGTATAAGATAGGAATGTTGTTTTTGTTTTGTTTTGTTTTTTGTTTTACTATTTTTAAATCCTAAGAAATTCTTATTTTACATTACCTGATATAGTCATGGGTAGATGGTACTGATTGTGGCTGATAACGTCAGCAACATCAGTTACACTCAGAAGGTTCAACATAAGCTTTCTTGAGGCAACCAGTAAAATAAACCATGAAGACAGAATATAATCATCAAAGGGATATTGAGGTACTATGTTATTTCCACTGAATCATGAGGGAGGCCACTGTTTACAAAATTTGTTGCTGTGAATGGACACACATACATACTCTCTCTCTCTCTCTCTCACACACACACACACACACACACACACACACATATATATAGAGAGAGAGAGAGACAGACAGACAGACAGACAGACAGAGAATATGAATATGAAAATAGTTGGTGATGGAATTCAGAGACTTCCATTTGAGAGATGTCCTGGTTAGTTTATACTGCCAACTTAGCATGACCTAATGTCACCGGGGAAGAGGGAATCTCCATGAAAGAATTGCGTGGATGAGATTCACCTTTGTCAATGTCTGTGAGAGATGGTCTTGATTCATGACTTACGATATGGGAAAGTAGGCACAGCTTACTGTGGGCAATTCCATCCTTAGGCTGGTGGGCCTGGGATAGATAAGAAAGTTAGTTCAGCATGAGCCAGAGCACAAGCCAGTAAACAATACTCCTCCATGGTTCCTACTCCAGGTCTGTGCTCTGACTTTTGTGGATGATAGACACTACCTAGAATTAGAAGCACAGCAAACCTTTCCCTGTAGTAAGTTCCTTTTAGGTCAAGTGAAGAAGGAAAAAAAGAAAGAAAGAAAGAAAGAAAGAAAGAAAGAAAGAAAGAAAGAAAGAAAGAAAGAAAGAAAGAAAGAAAGAAAGAAAGAAGAAAGAAAGAAGAAAGAAAGAAAGAAAGAAAGAAAGAAAGAAAGAAAGAAAGAAAGAAGAAAGGAAGGGCTCAATAGACGGGAGCTCTACCTCATTTCTTAGATTCTTAAGTGAAGATCATTACTTTGTCAAGAGAGCATTGAAGTTATTGTAAAATGGGTCTCTGAAGTTCTCATGCTGAGAGAAAATGTACACAGAATATGGCAGATAATGCTTTGTGGGGGATGATTTCCTAGACTACCCCAGCAGGACCCAAACAGCAGCATCAAGCACGAGCATAATGAGCGCACTTAAGTGTTTATCTCTGTGGCTGGTTTACATATTTACTCTCATGTCTTTCCCCCATCTGTGCCCTTGATGACGTACTCAATCAAAATAATGGTGCCAAATGGCCCTTAATGGGCTTCCCCTAAGAATTAGTAAATCATAATTCTCTTCTCAAAGGCAACTACTGTCGAAACCCCAGTCTCCCAGGATTTATTGCATGGCTGGTCTTCTCAGCCACTGAGTTGGGGGTCTGCCAGATGCTCACTAGTTACTCTAATGTCTGAGGAAGCCACCCACGTCTCTCATAGGTGCAAGACTCCACCCGCCATTGAGCATACTCATTGGTTCTCAGCATGACAGACGTACACCCAGAAATGCAAAATGTTACAACCCAAGAGCTAGAAATCATGCAGATGCATGCTTTGCATTGGGTTTTGTATTTCCTTCATGTGAGAGAAACACTCGTTGAAGATTACTTGCAAAGGAGTGGGCATTCCTTAGGAAGTCTTGTAATTGATTGGAGTCAGTCTCACAGCCTGAGGGAACAAGAGAGGAGGACCTTGTATTAGTCAGGGTTCTCCAAATGAATGCTCTGATAGAATAAGCTAACTAATTTATATATACATAAGTACATTGAGGGGATTTATTAGAGTGGCTTGCTAGCCCAACAATGGCTTTCTCCTGAGGGAAAGGTCAAAGATCCAGCAGTTCTTTGCCCCGCAAGGCTCGCTATCTCAGCAGTCCCTGTCTGGTGCTGGAGACCCAGGGAAGTCCTAGAGCGTTGCCAGTCTTCCATCTATGTTAGAACCCAAATGAAATAGCTTCTAACACCTGTAAAGGAAAGGCTCAGGATGGATGAGCTTGCCAGTGAGAGTGAAGGCAGGCACACAAGAAGCAAAGGCTCCCTTCCTTCTTTAGAGTTCTTTTATGTCACCTGCTGCCACATAGTGGCCCACATGTAGGATGGATCTGACCAAAACTTTTATCTGGATGTAGTATAGGTGTCCCACACCTCAAAGAACCCAAGAAACATCCCTCGCAGGTATGTCCAGCTACTTGCTTTTTAGTTAAATATAAATGTAGTTAAGTTGACAACCAAGACTAGCCACCACAGGTCACGTGACCTAAAATCCAGAGAGAAGAAGTTGGGAGGCTCCATGTGAAACAGCTGTAGACATGGATAGGGCATTCATGACACAAGTCTATTGCCTTCTTCACAAGTGCATTTGTAGTATAACATCTGGCTATGTTTGTACAGTGGTTTGCAAAACTGTGTACTCAACAGCCTAGTCTGTTTCCTTGGGTAATTCAAGTAGTAAAATTCTTCTGTCATGGGACCTGGATCTGCAAACTAGCAAAGTGCACTAGTAAATAAGCTACAAGGCCCCAAGCAGGGGTTAATTTCTGAGACATGGCTATAATGCACTTGACAGAATATTTGTAGTATTGCATTAAGGTGATCATCCTACATCAAAGTTAAAAGGGAGGGAACCCACCGTTCATCCTGTGATGGAGAGGTTTCTGCTAATCCAAGGATTGTCTTCTGGCTCTACATTCATTAGTTTATTCATTCATCCAGTACCTAGTAAGAAGTATTTTCAATGTACTGGAAGTGTGATCATTTGTGAGTAGAGAAGGGGAAAACTGAATGTGGAGTCTGTTTTCATGTCATCAACCTTAAATGTGGGAATGTGGGGTTAAGCATAAAGCAAGGAAGTGGTACCAGGAAAGGTGGAGGGATGTCTTGAGATGAAGAACTTGGTCTGTTCCTTCCAACTTAGGAGTGGCACAGGAAGCTGACAGAGTGAGTGACAGAGGGAAGAGAGTAGCAGATGCGGTCTGTGTTGTCAGACTAACAAGAGGCCATTTCTGGGCTTGAAGAGAAGAGATGTGGTTTGTTTTATGTGTTTGAGACTCCTCATGTCACTCACTGAGTCTCAATTGTCCATGAGTGAACCTGAACAGGATATAAAGTTCAGATGGCTGAGCCTAGAATTGGGATGGCACAAGGCTCCCATTTTTTTTTGACAGCATTTGCTTTATTTGCCATCTCCAGTGATATCAGATATATGAAGTCATAAATGACAAGTAACTTTGAATTTATTGTTTTAATTAGAAGTATTGATAATGTATTATTTATTTATGTATAGCATATTATATGTAATTTTTAATCAGGGTTCCATGATGTACACTTGGCTGACTCAGAAACTTTGTATGTAGACTTGCTAGTCTTGACCTCACAGAGATCTGCCTGCTTCTGCCTCACAGGTGCTGGGACTGCAAGTGTGTCCCGCCATGCCCATTTCTATTTTATAGAAAAGTTTTACTCATTGTCTTTTATCCCTTGAGCCACTTTTTAATTCATCTAAGTTTTTCAGATTAAATCATCTTTACTTTAACTTAATTTCTTTAAGGTAAAGTAATTTTGAATCTATGTCTTGCATGCTCATTGGTTGCTTTTATAAGCCTATATTTATTGTGAGGCTATAGGTTTTCATTAGCCCTAAATATATGAAGTAAATCTAGACTGATAGTTCTTTGTCTCTTACAGAAAAGCATGCAGGTGTTTGGGTGATCCAGGCTGATCGGCACTTAGGCTTTTGTGACAATTATCTTCTTGAGTGGCCAGGTTGTCTGCTATGTTCCAGGCAGAAGGGAGGGGCAAAGTGAGCTTGCAGGCACCTGGTCATGTTAAGGTCAGAGTAAAGAAGCGCCAGGTGTCATTTCTAATTATATCCCAGTACAACTTAGTCACACACCTGTTGTCATAGAAGGAACCACAAAGATGGACATTAGTAAATGACCAACAAGCAATCACAGTGGTCCATGAATAACAGAAAGACAGCTGGCTTTTCTGTTACCCTGTAGGTATCTGAATGCCTTTCACTGCTGAGCTATTCCATGCCTGAGATCACATAGCAAGACGTGTAGGGTTACACAAGCTCTACAACCAACCCTAGAGATTCTTAAAAGGTAGAGGGTTTCATTCCTTAGGAATAACTAGAAATGAATTGTTGGGTTTTATTTATTTATTTATTTATTTATTTATTTATTTATTTATTTATTTATTTATTTGCCTAAGCATGAGCTGAACAAGAACAACAATAATAGGAAAAAAACCGCAAGTCCTCAACCCTCACAAAGAATTGCAGGCAACAGAGGAATGCCGAGGAGCATGGGAGAGAAAGTCATTCTCCGGGAAGAGCACACAAACTGGTTACCTAAACTAAATGCCTATCTCCAAGAACATACACACAAGTAGGTTACATTTAGGAATACACACACACACATCACACACACACACACATGCACATACATGTAACAACAATTAACAACAACAAAAAAAGAGGCCATGAACATGAAAAAGCAAATAGGGTATACCTATGAAAGGGTTTGGACAAGGAAAGGAAGAAAGGAATGTGATTATATTATAACCTCAAAAATAAAAAAAAAAGAAAATGAGCTTTTAATATTTAGTATCTAAGATTCTCATCTGAAGAATTCCCATCAGATGAACTCTGAATGGAGCTGGAATCAGCATAGACTTGGGCCACTTCAGACTGGTGTGTGGTTTCCAAATGGCACTTTCTGTCCAAAGGAGGTAATTATGAGAACCCTACAATAAGAGGTTTGCGGAAGGCTCAGTAGAAAGTGATCCCTTCTTCTGTGAGAGGAAATTGTGGGAGGAGGTACTCAGCTTATATTTAGACATTGAAGTAGGGTGATCTAGGTTACCCTTGAGCAGGTGGGGGAGGACTAGCAGAAGGAAGACTATTATGTCAAGAAATGTCTTCTATTCTTCTCAGTTGTATGGGGAGATAATTAATACTTACCTTTTTCTCAGTGCAGTGGGGGTCATAAATGACGCAAGGCATGTACCAGAGAGCACACATAGTACCCAAGCCCCACACGGTACTAGGAAGGAAATGGGCACGGCCTCTGTCTTTGGAATCATCACTCTCAGCATTGGACAGGATGCTGTATTACAGGGGAAAGCCTTTGCCTGACAAACTGCTCAGTAGATGGTCAGTTTTACTGTAATCCAAAACTGGGAGAAGCTTACGGATGGCATGACTTCCAGGCATTTGAACACCACCCTCCTTCCACTGGGGCTCTGATGTCTGCATTGTCTTGTCGGTACAAATCATCCTGATTGGAGCGGGCACTCGGGTGGAAGTGTCTACTTCAAGAAAGCTGTTGTTTGGGAAGAGGGTTCCTACAGCTGTACTGGACAGCCCTGGGTTCCTCTCTCTCCTTCTCAGAACAATAGAACTCCTCAGCTCTTCTCTGCCTGGCAGCGTGGTGAAGTGACCTGCATACTTAAATAGCTCTAATTCATGAAGTGCCCAAGCTTTTCCCTAAAATGTCGCACGCTCGCCATTGAATTGAGAGCTCTGTGGGTGTTTTTAGTGTCATTTCTTGCTTACTCGTTGGGGCATTATAGTCAAGTAAAATGGCTCTGTGCTTTGTTCTGGTATTGCCGAAGGATTAGCGATGACTGTTGTGCAAGCTTCTGCCTCCATTTGACAATTCGGTATTTCTGCAATTGCTTTGTGTCCATTCACGAGGGTAACGCTTTCATTTGAAATGCTGCAGCCACCAGGGAAAAGGCCCAGCGCTCTTCCCTGATAGGCCAGCTCTCCCTCTGCCTCCTGTTGCTATGGTGCCCAGCAGAGTAACTTCCTTGCCCTGCACATGTAGGAGGCTCCATCTCCATGGATACCCGACTCTGAGACTGTACTCTACTGAGAAATGAGCTGCACACACTATATTTCTGCAAAAGACATTCCCCAGCCTGTGGTGGGAGGCCGTTTGCAGTGTTTGCCATGAAAGTCTATGGAGCTTACTTTCTTAGTAAGTAGTGTTAGTCACAGTAAGTAAATGATTATATTGGATTACAGTGCATTCTCTCTCTGTCTCTCTTTCTCTCTCTCTCTCTCTCTCTCTCTCTCTCTCTCTCTCTCTCTCTCTCTCTCTCTCTGTGTGTGTGTGTGAAGTTGTAACAGGGTAGAAATACATAGTGAAAATAAATGGCCATTTAGATATTTTGAATGCAGGGTCAATAACTAAAGTTGATATTTTTTTCCTTTAATGCCTACATATGTTGTTTGAAATTCATCAGTCTTTTATGAGTTTCTGTATGTGAACTAATGGCAGAAATAAGTTTTAAATGACTCTGGATGGTTATATTTCAGCATGTTTTCTTCACTCCGAGCTTCGCATGCGCATTTATGAATAGCGAGTGTGGTATAACCGGTGTCTGAGCTAGGGGAATAGACATGCATGGCAACAATTAACGCTAATTGGCAGCTCACGCGGTTTGCAGTGGGCCTCTGTGCAGGCCGAGATGCAATGCATTTATTGTCAAGAGAGAGTCTGCTTCTGTGATTGGGGAAGGAGATGCCCATGTCTGCCGCTTAACTGTGGAAAATATTCAGGGCACGGCAGTCTGGCCTACTTTAATTTACTTTCTTCCGTGGCATCCGGTAGAAATTCTGAAACTCTTCATGTCTGCGGGTTGGGGTGTGGAAGACTTTCATATTTGTGTGGTCTGAGTTGATGGAACACTTCCTCTTCACTGCACATTCAGGAGCATAAGGGTTGGGTTCCTGCTGTTGTAAACATGGGAGTCCTTTGAAAGTGGCTTTCATCTGCTGAGCAAATGATTAATGCCGGTGGCCTGAAAATTAATTAGTAGAAACGTAAGGATGCCTATACATATAATTATTGTGAGTCTAGCTAAAGAGATCTTAAAATGTAAAATTAAAGTTTTTAGAATGTCTTCAATAGACATGCAGCATCTAACGGCTCCAAATGAAAAGCAAACATGGGCCACGAAATAAAGGATGCTGATATTTTGTCAAAAAAAAGAAAAGAATGAGCACAGAGCATAGTGCTATACTGTCAAGTTCTTTGGTTTCCCATAATATATGGCCATTCAAGCCAAAGACATACTATGCTCGGTATGTTTTTCAACAGCCACGAAGCAGTGCTTGCTCAAATGGCAGAAGGTCCCACCCTCTGAGAGCAGCAGTGTACCAATGACCGTTACATTCCCAGCTTGTCACACGAGCCAAGCTTCTGGTCATCAGTTTCATGCTCTAGGAAAGCAGTGTCCATCAGCTGATGGAGCAATGAGCAACTCTTTCTATGATGAAGTTTGCAGAAAGCATGATCTTGCCTGTGACCCTGTCCCCAAAGTTTTCACTTTCTCAGCAGACTGAGACTCCACATCTCTTCCACCTCATCGAACCGCTCCTGTTTCTTTCTTATCTTTGAAAATGGGGGGAGGGGTCTGTGTGTGTCCGTGTGTTGTGCTAAATTTGACCCCAGAATAGCTATGTATTTCACCTAAAATGCGCAGAGGAAAATAGTGCCGATCAGCTCAAGGTCTTTTGAAACTTTGATGACACATGGCCTAGGGTAGCTCTCAGGTGGGGTGACAGGATGACTGCTGGAAGCGTAGTCATCGTCACTGGGCCACCACACAGGAGTCGAGGGAGGTTTTGGATAACAACTTGAACAATCCTTCGATTGTTTCAGCCTATTAAATTGTATGTTCAGTACTAAGAACTTACATACACTTGGCATTTGAAGGTAGTTGTGAGTTTCAATGTATAAGAGTGTAACTCTCTCAAAGTGAAATATTTAAACTTTCTATTCACTTCAGAAGTGTTGCTTTCTGTTCTCTTGGATAGTTACACATGCATTCCAGAATGCATTCCAATTAATTGTGTTGCTGCTAACAGTGACTCTTTAGGCTATTACAGTGTGTAGGCATGGTGAATGAAGCTAGGCCATAGCACAGCTGTAGTCCATATTTGTGACATGAATTGCAAATGTGACCACTGAAACCTAGGCTCGAGTTTTTTAATCCCACTTCCTGGAAAGATTTCTGTTTAGGGTTTACTGGATAAAATATTTTTGAAGAAAGAGTAATTGCATTAAGTTGAAAGGTCAGGGAATGATGGAAGAGAAAGCGAAGGGAAGCCACTGATTAATCTGTATAAAAAGAGACCCCATGCTAGGATTTTTTTCCTTTTGCACTAATTCTGTGTGACATTAAAGCAAAAATAAAAAGAAAGAAAGAAAGAATCAAGTAAAAAAGGGAAATCGGTGCCGTCTGCACAGAGCCTGCTGGTGCTTACTTTAAAGCACACGAGGAGGTGACCTAGATTACACTTTGCAACTTTATTTTTATTTTAATGCCATTTTCCCTTCTACTTTCCTTTCTGGCGTATTCTCTTCCTTCCATCTGTTTGCCCTGGAAAGGATTCAGCATGTGTAAAAAGGGCTATACCACCATCTCCCTTGAATAGGAAACGGGGTGGGGCGAAGGCTCTAGAAGTTAGGAACCTGGAAGCAAGGTAGGGCCACACACTCCACCTACATCGGGCTGAGTGTAATTTTACATGCACATGGCTCAGAGGATCTATAAGAATCAGTCTCTTTTCTAATGTTCCAAGACAATAATTAAATCTTTACTATCATCCAGACTAAAAAGGCAACTTGTAGTTTTATTCTATTGATCTATAAATTGAAAAAAAAATGCCCTCCTTTTCCCCATTGTTATCATGCATGCCCATGCTGTGGGCAGTTGTCACACCTTGTGTGTTAGGTCCTTGGGCTGCTGTCATATCATTAGTTGACCCCTGAAAGCATTGTGCAGTCCTGGTTAACAGTTCTGCATCCTGAGCCCTTTTGTAACTGTGGGAGCTTGTGGCCGTTCAGGAAAGAGGAGTGTTCCCTTTTCCCTTAGCTGATGCCGTAGGGACATTGTTCATGGAAACTGGATATTCCTGAGTCTGGTTTCTTGTGCTCACCTCAGCCACTGAGATAAGCATCTCCACAGGTATCCTCTAGGAAGATCTGATTTCTACGCAACACTAGGGGCAGCCCTGTCTGTTCTTGAGTGACGGAGGCGATGCTTGAACCTGACACCTGGTTGCAGCATGGCATCCAATGCTCTCTCCCCTGAGGAGTAGTTGAAGTGAGGGATTCCAGCCACAGACTTAGAAGAGAGTTTATATAGAGAGGAATGGTTTGGGATCCACAGATGGTACCACTATCTCCATGCTGCAAAGCCCAAAGCTGCAGACTGGCAAGGGGTTTTGTCTGTGCCTTGAAGTTTGGCAAGGGTTCTGCCGTTTAGCATTCCAGCCATGAGTCTCAGCCACCATTCAACAGAACTGAGCCCAGCTCCATCCACACACTAGTGCTGCCCACTAAATATCCTGCTGTTCTTATGGTCTCTGTGTAATCAGCGTTTGTTGATTGCTCTTTATTGAGATGCATATGTCATTAGAACAGGAACTATCTTCTCCTTTTTTTCCCTTACCCAATACCCACCCTCTTTCTCTTTCTTACTGTCTGTCAATCACTTTGATGGGCTTTTTTCTTTCCTTTCCTCTTAATCACTTTACTGTCTTCTGTTTTATGTTAGATTATGCTGTTCCCCTTCTTCCTTCCTCAGCACTGCACATGACGTGTGTCTAGGAAAGAGCATTTATAGCATGGGTGTGAATGGCACAGCATGGTGACAATGACCTGATTCCATCTGAAGAACTGCCATCATGAAGGCTTGCCTTTTCCCCCCAGATTCTATTCTCTATTTCACAACAGGAGTGATGACTATACCAAGATATGCTTTTTTCCTTTCCTAACACTTAGATAATTTTACTACCTTGGACACATATCCTTGAAAATATGATAGAACTCAAAGCAGCATTTTTAAAACCCTGGAGCTATTTTTTCCTCTGCCTTTGTGTTCCCCTTCATTGCACAGACTTGGTAGGTCTTCAGGGGATGCTTATGAATAGATGTGATGGAGCCCAGGGGGTATTTTTGTGCTTCTGGATTGCAAGGTAGTCTTAACTGACTCTATGAGGTGCTGTGGGAGAATGCTCTTGTACACTATAAAGATTTGTCACTCATATTGGTTTAATAAAATGCTAATTGGCCAGGAACAAGGCAGGACGTATAGGCAGGGCAACCAGACTAGGAGAATTCTGGGAAGAGGAAAGGTAGAGAGGCGGTCACCAGCCAGGCACAGAACAAGCAAGGTGAGAACGCCTCGCTGAGAAAAGGTACCAAGCCACGTGGCTAAACATAGATAAGAATTATGAGTTAATTTAAGTTGTAAGAGCTAGTTAATAATAAGTCTGAGTTAATAGGCTAAGCACTTTATAATTAATATAAGCCTCTGTGTATTTCTTTGGGACTGAACTGCTTCAGGACCAGACAGGACAGAAACTTCTGTCTACAATGGGATTTGGTCCTTTGGATCCTTGTTTTATCTTATTGGGGTGCTTGTAAACTTGCCTCATACCTACATTCTTTTATAGATTTTTCCCATAATCTATAGCAGTGGTTCTCACCTTTCCTAAGGCTGTGACAGTTCCTCATGCTGTGGCGACCCCAACCATAAAATTATTTCATCGTCACTTCACAATTGCAATTTTGCTACCATTATGAATTGTAATATAAATATCTAATAAGCAGGATATCTGATATGCAACCCCTACAAAAGGATCATTCAACCTCAAAAGGGGTCGAGACCCACAGGTTGAGAACTGCTGATCTAGACGTCCTCTGATGGTGGCTAAGCCCTGCCCTGGAAATATTTCTATATGATTTCGTTATCCCATCTCTCTTCTTTTTACTTTAAGTTCCTTAAGCAGAGGTCATAATTAAAGCAACCACCCCAAGAACTTGGATTTCTTCAGCTGTGTTTGTTCCCATACTCTGGACAGATGTCAGGATTTGCCCATCTTTTTTTATCTTTATTGGAGTATGCTTTGAAGAATACACAGGGACAAATCCAGCACTGATGTTGGAATATCTCGGACCATTTGGATTGGATCATTCAGTGTTTTAAAGCAGTTTGTCAGGTTGAATGCCAGATAGTTTTCCCATTTATCGACTGAAAATGATTTCCACCATTTTGTTGGGTTTTCCACCCTTTGATTGAGGAGGTTTATGCATATCTCTTTTTAACCATTTTTTTTGTTGTTGTTGTTGTTTTGTTTTGTTTGATTGTTTTTGTAGGCTTCACTGCAGTCAAGGGTGAACTATAAGACAAGTATTAGTAAATATAAGACAAGTATATAGTAAAAATATTATAACTATTTTTAATGTTTAGCTCTTCCTGTTAAATTCTTTTGATCGCCTCGTATTTCACATGATTTCTGCACTCTGAAGTTAATTTTGTCTACTTATAAACTGTGCATGAAGAGGCCCCACAGCCGTCCCTTTCCCTGTCTCGCGCTGCTCGTGTTGGGTCACAGCTGACCTGGTTTCTGTCCAGCCTCCCCTCCAGATCATTCTGCCCCTTGTCTGCATAAGGCGTCACTTGATTCATATTGCCACCCCATTCACAGATTGCCTTCAGTATGGACTGTGGCCCTCTGTCTCAAGCATAGCTTTCTCAGGCTTTGTGCCTTGCTACAATAGCCCCAATTTGACTACAATTCTTTTCATCTAATTACTATATTCCATTCAAACAGGAGACTGGATGACCTGCATACCAGTTTTGCTTCCCTTCTTCCATGCTTTAGTTGCACTCTTCCTGTTACTTGAACTTAGCCCCTCCTCGCCCCACCTCTGGGCGCCGCCACCCTTATTACACTCCGCTTCATGCTCCAGGACCATCTCAAGTAGCGTCTGTCCCTACTGCAGAACCTGTTGCCTTCTTGCCCTCGCTCTAAGAGTTTCTTCCTCTGCTGTGTGCTCTATGCTCTCTGTTTGGATGTGTGCTGCGCTCAGCATGTAGCCTCGCTGCTTGAGTGAGAGCTCCGCCCCCTCCCTGAGATCCTGGGTCCTGGAACTGTGTCCCCTGTGCTGCTGCCCCAGACAAAAATCTTAGCATGTACAAGACACAGAGCACACTTGAAAACAGCCAAGTTAGATGTCATCACCCTGGAATCCAACTGTTACATCTTTGTGACTTGTGATGGTCAGGTCCCAAACAGTGAAGAATGTAGTCTCAGAGTCAGACAAGTTAGTTGGCTCTGGGACTTGGATAGACTCATGATCACCCCTCAGAACTTTAGTTTCCGCATCCTTACCCTTTCTAGGATCCAAAGGATGGAAGGAACCAGCAGAAGCGGGGTTCTTGAGCAAGAAGGCTCTGGGGACACAGAGCTTACAATAGCATTGTTATCTAGCGCTGTCATTTCTTGTCTGTTGTCCCTTCAAGGCGTGTGTAATCTGCAGTCTACGGTCAGCACCGTGCCTTCCACGTTTGTGCTCATGTCATCAGTTAAGCACATTAAACGGACAAGGACAGAGCAGGGTGACATACGGCTGGGGATTTCCCTGGAGGTTGATGGGCAACCCATTAGTCAAACCCCTCTGGGTACTGAAGCATGCTATCACCCAGTGCACACGGCAGCTTGGTTTGTCAGAGTATCTTCCATGTTTGCATCACATGTTCACTGAATTCCAGGCCTGTGTGTTATATGACAATCATAACCCTGTCAGAAACAATGGGTGTTTTTCATATGTGGCTCTCAAGGAACTACTGCTGGTTCTTTCTTGTTTTCTTGCGGGACTTTTTCCACATTTATGCTGATCAACACGAATGCCAGTAGGATGTGATTTTTCACAATCTGTCTCTTCCTCCATTGCCTGCGTATTTCCCTCCAATTCCAACCTGCCACCACTCTAATTTCACAAAACCTGGTAGTATTGCTGAAAGTGGCCATACCACTGTCTTCAGTGCCTCTCCGCCACCATTCAACGAATTGTATTTCCTGTCTACCATATTCCAGGCTCTGTGCTTGCCTCTGGGTATGAAATGATGAATGAGACAGAGGCTTTCCCAGCCATGGGCTAGTACCTGAGCTGAAAACTTGAGTTTTAAGAGAATTAGGCAATGTTAGATGGAGGGGGAAGTGAAGGGAAAATTCATTTGTTATAAACAACATCAACTGAGTTTATCAACTCAGCCTAAAGGGGACATAGGAAAAGGATTTTTACCCTTTCTGGGAGACATTACTGAATTCCAACAATGGAAGAATTCAGTGCTATGAAAAATTTCAGGATAACTGCGCTTCCTATCGGCAAAGTGCTGCCTTGGTCCCTGGGATTTGAGGATGAGTAAGCTCAGACAGAGGGGTTAAAGCTCGAACACAATGACCATGCAGCATGATGAACACTCACAAGGTAGGACCATAGAGGAGGGGCACCCACTCTCTTCTTGAAGAAGGTAAAGGTCAAAGGTAAAGTGAGACCTGAGCAACAGGTAGTGGTTAGACAAGCCTGGAGGGAAAGGAAATAATTCTGGCAGAAGGCACAGCATGTATGAAAACTTGGCATCATAGATCATGCTAGGGATCGTGAACGTTGTCTTGACACAGGTGGCATGGAAGACTTTAAGGAGGGAATGATCTTAGGAGATGTATGCTCTGAAGTAGTGTGCAAGACCAAGTATCTGGAGCCACATCCAACTGTTGGGTGTGGACTGGAAACTGCAAGTTAAAGAAAAGGAGAAATGGTTGTTTCAGGTAGAGCACACAGCACAGGAAGAAGTGAGCAGATCAACATCCAGGGCCGAGCAGCTGATTATCGCATGCAATGGCACCCTGCAAACAAGACCCTGTTATTGTAACAGCTCGCTATAGATGGTCACCTAGGCCATTTGTAAAAGAACAAAGGTCACCTGTGGCATGAAGACATTTTCATAGGGAAATTTCCACCAGCAGACCAGGCAGACGATGATGTCGGTTGCAGACACTCCTCCCACACTGTGAAAAACCCGTATCTACCTGGTGCTCTAGGTACTGACAATTCTTTTGAACATATATTTATGATACGTTGTCCTGTCCGACGATTCAGGCTTATGCCTGTGATGCCAGACTTCCTAGAGAAGCTGTTTAGCAGCAGACACACTAAGTGTAGATCCACATGGATCCTCGACCTAATAGTGATGAGGAAGAATCCTTACTGTTTACTTGGGAAAACATCGTGACAGTTAATCCTGGCAGTAATTCCAAGCAAAGCAGATTCTGTGTTCCTGTCTTGGCATTAGGAAACAGGCGCAGTGACGTTAAACAATTGCCTGTGCTCACAGTGCCATGAAATGGAAGACCAGAAAAAGGACCCCTGAACCTGCTGGCTAGAATCCACCTGAGCAGAGTATACTATATGTTGTTGACAGTTGCACAAGGCACAGTCAAGAGGAGCCAATACTCCGCCAAGTAAAATTCATTAAAATTTCACATTTTGAATGCAAAATGTGTAAAAACAATTCCCAAAATACATACTACAGTGTATAGCTATATTTGAAATAACAGTCAAGCCTTCTGTAGCATTCTGTCAAAGGCAGCCTCGGAGAAAACCGCCTTGTGAGTCATCACAGACTCAATAGTGCTTTAGAGCAGTGGTTCTGGAGTTTCTGGACCCACAGGGCTCATTAACCCTGAGCCTGGCCCCGCCTGTAAGTTACTAAGCTTCAAAAAGACCAGTCTCGGTGAGTCAGAAGCATGTTTCCAGGTGAGGTCAATGCATCCTCCAAGAATCACGCTGTAATTAGGAGGATGATCACCAGTGACTTTCAGAACAGAGGCTGATCTAAAATTGGTCCCGCCATCACCTGACCTGCTCCGAGAGCAGTTATTTAGCTTCACAAAAGCAGGTTGACTCAGCATTGGCTTTACCTCATGGATACTTACATGACATTCCTGTGCCTCCGAGGTTCATAATAAAAAAAGAAATTAAGAAAATAGCTTTTAGGATACAGAGAGACTAATACAATGTCCCTCTTTCACAGAGAAATGGCATGCTTGGTTTCCGCACAGCAGTGGGACCTAATCCTTTGCCTCTCTATTTCCCATCTCCTGACAGTTATTCACTTTATACACAGTGACCACTAGGGTGGCCTATCAGAAGACTGTTAAGAGGCAGTCAGTAGAACCCTTCGGACAGAATTGTGATAGTGGTGTTACAGGTGTAGAGAAGTCAGGCACATCTTTCCTTGGGTATCCATCGCTCTGAGAATGGTGTTCACATATTTTCTCAGAGAAGAGACTAGCAAGGACCTCTGTGTTGAGTAAGAGCAACTCCTAACTACCAGCCTCAGACTTTGGATCCTATGGCTCAGGAGGATTTTAAGCTCAACTATCTCCAAGTCACCATTGTGCCCTTGTGAGTGTTCTCTCTCTCCTTCTTCTCATGCTACTGTGTCCACACCTGGCTCCTTCCCCTCATGTCTGCTCCTCTGCTCTGGATGCTGAGTCTGCAATAGTCATGTATAGTTTCCAAAGCTGCTAGTTCTGTGTCCCTTCTGCCTGATGTCCTAATCCTTTAGCTAGAAATGGTCTTTGTTGCTTTCTTTCTGAAGATTGTGTCCCTGATATGATTTTTGCCTCTTCCTGAAAAAAAGCCCAGGTATCAATCTGATGTTAATTAGGAAGCAAACAGAACAAAGCAAAAACCTGTGGGGCATACAAATGTGACCTAGTGACCTTTTTCAGCCGTGTTGAGCTCTTGGATCTCACTGAGAACCAAAGTCAGCTTTTCCAGAAGGTTTTGCTAAATGGGTCTTCTTTGTTTAGTGTGTCATGGACTTCCTTAAAATAGTGAAACATTTTGTCAACCGATGAGATCTAAGGATTCACGTTGTAGTGGCTCACACTCCAAAGGCAAAAGGCGGGGTCCTTACTATCCTCTGCTAGACTGTCTACTTTTTTGTTTCTTCATGTGTCTGTTCTGAATTCTCCCTTCCCAGGCATATGCTATGACAGCCTCACTATTTCCCAAGTTCCTGCTCCAGGTCCTCCCCTGGTTTACTTTCCTACAGGCTGGGATCCAGATGTGACTCAGGGAGGGTGATTATCAGAAGAAAAATTGAGATACTATCAAAACTGTGACATGGACACTTTGTTCGTATACCTACACAACTTGTAGAGTCTTCTTAACTCTATGTGACACATCCTATAACAATCTTCCCTTTGGGGTGAACGCAAGGCACAGGGATGATAGGAACTTTTCTCAAAGCCACATAGCTAGTTTATATGGCTACTCATCAAAAGAAAAAAAAAAGAGTTTCATGAGATTTGAACACACAAGTAAGTAAAGAAGAGATAATTCATGAACCAGGATGAAAGAATACCAACATGTTGGAACTGGAGTCTAGTTGAGTCCAGAGTTAAAATGCTGGCCTGTTTAAATGCTGTGAAGGGAGAAGGCAATGCTCCTGGGGGTGATCCAGTGTGAAACTCCACTATTTGGTGAGCTATGGAGTGTGATGCTCTCGGTGCCGCTGCCAAGGGTAAAAGAGTGTCCACAAGGAGACTGAGATGTGCCCTGGAGGTTACTGACCAGCAGAGACAGAGGTGAGAGGAGACATTTATGGCCATTATATTTCAGAGTTGATTTGTTTTTTGTTTATTTATGTATGTATGTATTTATTTATTTATTTATTTAAGATTTCTGTCTCTTCCCCGCCACCGCCTCCCATTTCCCTCCCCCTCCCCCAATCAAGTCCCCCTCCCTCCTCAGCCCGAAGAGCCATCAGGGTTCCCTGCCCTGTGGGAAGTCCAAGGACCGCCACCTCCATCCAGGTCTAGTAAGTTGAGCATCCAAACTGCCTAGGCTCCCACAAAGCCAGTACGTGCAGTAGGATCAGAAACCCATTGCCATTGTTCTTGAGTTCTCAGTAGTCCTCATTGTCCGCTATGTTCAGCGAGTCCGGTTTTATCCCAGGTTTTTTCAGACCCAGGCCAGCTGGCCTTGGTGAGTTCCCAAAAGAACATCCTCATTGTCTCAGCGTGTGGGTGCACCCCTTGCGGTCCTGAGTTCCTTGCTCGTGCTCTCTCCCCTTCTGCTCCTGATTTGGACCTTGAGAATTATGTCCGGTGTAAATGTGCTTAAGTATAGGAATAAGAAGCTATTTCAGAGTCCTGTGGATGTCGTGGCAGTGAGTTGTAAATTATGCCATCTTTCTTTCCAGCAAGTGGGAATTTGTCTTCTATTGAGATCCAGCAACACAAGCTGACTGTGCCCCTGTCCTCACAAGACAAGAGTGGATGGAGAGGTAGTACTGAGAATATGTTCATCATTCCTTCTGTCTTGTATTCTGGTCTTACAGTCAGAGCCTGGCTCTGCCCTTTTATTGCCAGCCCCTTGCCCACCTTCTTCTATTCTAGTCCTTCGTCATTTTCCTCAACTCCCTGCCCCTCACATGGCATTCTGCTCCCACTCATCATTGCCACCTTTTATGCCACTCGATTTCCCTGCCAGACAGGCAGAACCATCTCATTTTGGGAAAGACCAGATGAATACTTTTTAAACAGAAGCAGCATCCATTCCAGCTGGCTTTGTTGAAGGGGCAGAGACTCCTCCGTTCAGGCCAGCAAACGGATGGACTTAAAACAAGCAGCACATGAGTCAGAAAAATACTTCAGGGAAGATGTGCCATTAGGACCAGGCCCTCAAGATAATCAGTTAGGATAAAGTTCATGACAACTGTGGATGGAACGTCCCCCAGATGTTTAATAAAAGGCAGTATGGGTGGGGCAACCCCTGGAGCCCACCTGTCATCAAGCTTGCTGCCAAAGTTGAATCTACTTGAGAGGTAGTAGAGACCTATTTGGGGGTCTTTTGTTTCTGTTCAGTATCTCTGTCCTGGATACATAGGGTACATCGGAAGAAACAGTCTATGGTTTACAGACTAATTCAAATCTAGTATTAAAGTCCACAATATAAGCATATACTGGATGGTAAGATTACTAACACGTTTCCCTCTGCTGAACGGCATTTGACACTCTCAGCCATATATTGGATGTCCCTTCTTTTAATACAGGATCATGGGGGCCTTAAACCGTGGGTCAACTGAAAGGTGCCATACTAACTTTGCATCCCAAGTTTTTGCATGATTTTCCCTGGAAGTCATCCAGTTTTGAAGCACTGTGCCCTATATGGTGTTCCCATATTGTCTTAGTTAGGGTTTCTATTGCAGTGAAGAGACACCATGACCACAGCAACTCCTCTAAAGGAAAACATTTAATTGAGGTGGTGGCTTACAGTTTCAGAGGTTCAGTTCATTTTCATCATGGTGGAGGCAGAGTTCTACATCTTTCAAGCAACAGGAAGTGATCTGTCTCACTGGGCGTGGCTTGAGCGTACAGGAGACCTCAAAGCCCTCCTCCACAGTGACACACTTCCTCCAACAAGATCACAACTACTTCTAACAAAGCCGCATTTCCTAATAGTGCCACTCCCTTCCAGGGCCATTTTCTTTGAAACCACCACACATCTGTCCCTCCAATCCTATAAAATGCATTCAGTGCAGGAGAGTGTTTCTGAAGACCCATGAGAGCACAAGTTACTACATAAATTAAAGACCTTCTTCCTGAGGGTTTGTTGCTAAACTCCTCCTCTCCTTCATGGCCTCAGCTTAAGCTATGCTCACCCCACTGAGAAAAGCTCCAGAAATTTGGCAGAACAAGGAGAGAAAGTTCACTTCTCTTGATTATTGCTGCTCTATTCCATGGGCCCCACAGTCAGCGATGACAGCTGTTAAAAACACCCATCCCTACATCCCTTCCTCCTACACCTTCGGAATTAGAATATCTATGGGTGTTTCCCAGAAAAAATGCACTATCATTAAACTCCATGCTAGATGTCATGCATGCTAAGATATAGTAATCATTAAGTTATTAGCAATATGAATGTTAAAGACTGCATCAGAAAAATTCTATGCACAAACTCATTTCCCCTCTAACAACAACCATACATGGTTAGAGTCATTATGTTCTTCCCTAGAACAGAGACCGACACGTGGGCAGGACAAATGTTCAACAAACATTTGCTAAGCAAATAATATATTAACCTTTGTGTGTGTGTGAGTGTGTGTGTGTGTGTGTGTGTGTGTGTGTGTGTGTGCGTGTATGTGTGTAGCTGAGGCTTAAGAGAGATTTTAAATTTTTAAGCAAAACCAAATATCCAGTTAAGGGCAGTGTCTTTGGTTAGAAAGTATTCACTTTTCCCTCCTTTGCTGAGCTTTCTTTCTGCCTTGTTTACATTGTTCTCTCATTCACTCCTATTCAACAGGTGCATTACCTGTATATGTGGCAAGAACAGGTGGCCAGCCGAGCCTGCAGAGATAAGGGGATGATGGCCTGCACAGGGTGGCCCATGACCTTGTGGCTCTCTTAGAGTCTGCTTTTGGATACCTCCCCGCTTACATTCTTAGACTTGGAAGCCACCTGGCCAGGTTGCTGAGTGCTGTAGGAAACTTGCTCTTTCCCTGGACTTTCCTGGAACAAGACTCAGACCTGAGGGCAATTCTAAAGCTTTGTGGAGCAGCCTGTTGGCTAGAGTCTGGTTTAGACTCTTCCATTTTTAGAAACTTTTCTCCACATACACACACCACACAGTTTTGTCTTAGGCGTTCTTTATTGAAGAATTCTAGGGAAACTACCTTTTTATCGAGTTATTTCATGAGTTCAGTATAATCTTTATTGCCGATTTTTCTCAGTGGCAGGCATGATACTGTCTGCAGTATCTTTTGATCCTTGTATTGTAGCTGTGGCTCTACTGAAACAATAGCTCTTGCTATACACCGGGCCCTGCTGTCATTGTAAATTTCACATGAATTCCCACAATTGTTTAGTAATACTGTTAATATCTTCATCACCATTTTATAGGTGAAGAAACTAAGGTTGAAAAGGAGTAGATACCTTGCTCAAGATTCCACAGAAGTTTTCCATTTGAAGAGCCTAGATTCATAGGTTTCTTGACTCCAAAGCCCTCAAAATGTTACATTCGCTGTCTTGATTACTTGTCAAAGAAAACTTAACATAAGTCACTATGTTTGTTTTGAGGTAAGAGTAATAGGCATGTGGCCAGGAAAACCAAATTATGCGGGATGATACTAAGGTGAAAATGTGTTTGCAGCTGTCCTCTTCCAAGTTCATTTATGATTCCCAAGGGAGGTCATGATTGACAGACCATTGTCCTCCCTTGATAAAATGTTCTAGAATATTATGAATTGCAGGAGATTTTAAAATTGGCTTACTTTATGGCAGGCACCCCACACCTACCGTCCTGTTTTAATCTAAATAGCACCCCTCAAGGTCTCCTCGTTTCCAAACAACCCACCTCTCTCCTCCCATGATCGCGGTGTTCTCAGAGGCTGCTCCGCTTCCAGATCAGCCACTCACAAGTCACAGACCACTAGCCTGTCCTTCAGGTGCTCCTGTAAGACACAAAGTCTTAGGAGTTCAGTGTCTCTTTTGCACATAGAGTATCCATACATGCTGTTACCGACTCTGTTTGTCTTCACACGCTCTTAATAGAACACACACTGGCAGACAGTTTTCCAGTTTGATAAATTCAACCTGTCTCCTTGTTGAAGCAGCTTTTCGGGTACATTAACTGTTTTTATTTTTCTGTCATGTCTTCTTATGTCATTTGCTCATTTATTCTTGGTTTGTTTTATTTTCCCAATTTATGTAAGTTTTCAATGAAGTAAAGGAATTAGCCTCTCATTCTATGCTATATGTTTCTTGGGCTCCAGGACCTGCAGTGGTGTCTGAGGTGACTGTGTGCACTGTTCTAGCTCTTCCATTACTGGTGTGCTGGGCTTCAGCGAAAGTGATTCCTCTGTCCTTGCCAGAGGCAGTTAAAGACAATAGCTGTGTTTGCAGCAGTGAGGGATATGAAGGGAAGTGAAAATCTGCCTCAATATGGACTTGGGATATAGATGGTTAATCTGAGTTAATTTGAAAGTTGCAATGACAAGGACAGAAGACTTGGTGGCTTAGAAGGACTTGTCAATGTTTGCTGGATAGTAAGTCTCCTCTGTGCTCAAATGCATAAGGACTCCATAGTGTCCCAAAAGCAAGCAAAAAAAGGAGCACTCTAAAGACCCAAATATAAGCATTGATTTAAGAATAAGTTTAGATTTCAGCTTAAGCTGAAACTTTCATTTCCTTTTTCTTCTCTCATTCCCTGGCCTTGGCATTTATGCACTGAGCGCTTTCTCCTCTAACATTACAAGGAAGAAAAGCCACACTTCTCTAAGAGCCAAGCGATGGCACCAACAGGCCAACAAAATACCAACCAGGAGTTCTAGAAGCTACCAAATAGCACTTGTTGCTACCTGGAAATCTGCTTCTGCTGCTAAGAACACCACAGCCACCTTCTTGTTTAGTCCAACAGCCCAGGGCCACCACACAGGTAACCAAAGATGAATTTAATGGGGGACAAAACAGTGATGAGGAGGATTGCCTCAGATCCATGGATTTCTCAGTTCCCTTCAGCCTTTCAATCCCAACTTTCAAAGAGCAAATCACAACTAGTGCTTTGTCAGAGTATTTCCAGTGACAGCAGAGATTTTCCACTTGGGCACCCACACCCAGGCTGAGGAGGCAGATACCCTCTCAGGCACAAATCTGCTTCATGCCAGCACCAGTTCAAAATCCCTGTGGATATGGAGTGTGTATGGAAGGTCTTTCAGTTGAGTGTATCATTTGTCTCGAAATTCTTCTAAGAATTTCATGAAATCAGTCAATAAATAAGAATATAAATTTATATGACCAAATATATTCATTGACTATTAGCTATGTTTAAGAGTGTAGTCCCTAGGATCAGATGGACTTCAGCCTTGAATTATTAGTTATGTCAACGTGTGCACTCCCCTGCTATAAAAGCAATTTCATGACACCTGTCTCGACTTCATAGCTTGGGTGTTATTATGAGAAATAAACTATTAGGTAATGGTGTTTGGGACAGTTCTTCATACAGAGCACTTGTTTCTGATAACAGGAAAAAGCAAAAGGAGAGTAATATTTACTCATTCCATTAACATGTGCTATATTTCAAAGATTTTACTCTATGAAGGGGAAAAATAGCCTACATAATAATGCATTAAGGGTGAATGCTGAATAGTGTATAACAACAGGTTATATTTGAGGATAAATTTACAGACTTACTTTTTTTTTCTTACTAACCAGCACCATTTTCTAAATATTCTAAGAAAGAAATATATAGTAAATAGAAGATACATTTTTAATCACAACAAGCTAAAAACAATGGCTAATAACACTTATTTCTAGCTGAGGCGCTGTCTGCCTAGTGTTTCTGAGCTTTATGCTATGTATATACAGTGACTTACAGCCAACCTGTGACGTCACTGTTACAGTAAGCCTGTGACGTCACTGTGAAGAAGCTGATGCCCGAAGGGGTAGAGTAATTCTCCTCACGTCATCACAGAGAAAGCAGAGTTGGGATGTGTGTGGCCCCACACCGCTTCAGTTCTGCAGAAGTGGGAGGTGAGGGGTCCCCGCCACTTGACTTCAGGTCTGCAGTTCTGTTGAGGTGCTCTCTGTCGAAATACAAAGCAGCTACCAAGAACTACACTGTCATATACTAAAGACAGTCAAGTGCCTCTAAATTTTGTTGCCAACTAAGAAGTAAATGGCAAGTCCTTCTAGTCTTTTTCTCTGTTATTTTGCTTAGTAAACTGACTGGGTATATTAGATAATCCACCAAATTAGCTTTCTTAGATGGGCATAGTAGCATGTATCTATAGATCTAGCATGCCCTGAGATGGGGGAATCAACTGAATTCAGGAGTTCAAGGACACTCTAGACAACACAGTAAGACCCTATCTCAAACTAAAATAAAATATTTAAAAAAAAAAAAAGCTCGTTAAAGCTGGGTGACGATGGTGCACACCTTTAATCCCAGCACTTGGGAGGCAGAGGCAGGTGGACCTTTGTGAGTTCAAGGTCAACCTGGTTTACAAGAACTAGTTCCAGGACAGGCTCCAAAGCTACAGAGAAACCCTGTCTCCAAAAACCAAAAACTAAAAAACAAAAACAAAAAACAAAAAAAGCTCACTGATCCAAATTGTAATTTTTGAAAACTGTATATTTGTGTGTGTGCACGCATGCATGCATGTGTGCGTGCATGTGGGTTTGGTACTAAGAAGATAACTCTGTTGAGGCAATTCTCTCCCTCCACTTCTACGTGAGGTCTAGGAATCAAACTTGGGTCATCAGTCTCGTGTAGCTTCGCGATGCTAATGCACCGAGTGACTTTATCCACGGAACCACCTCACCAGCCTTCAAATTACAAATACAGAAAAAAAAAGTCATTAGTGAAAGTAATTGGGAAGTAGCATACGCGTAACTTGACTACTGTATCATTCAAATGGTTTTAAGTACAGCTGCAGCTATAGGCCACCCTGAGAGTGGCTCCGAATCATTTACAGATGTGCTGGAGATAAGATAGAATGTACCGGAACAGAGAGAGACCTTCGGCTCTGCAAATACGTGAGAGTCAATATATTATGTTCTGGTAGCAATAAAATGTTAAACTAAGTTAACCATTTAGCTTGAAGACATAAGTACTAGAGATCAAAGGCGTCCTAGATTTTTAGTAAAACCCTGGATATTTAGCACTTGTCTGTTTATGTTCTAGAATCTCTGTTTTCATGCAGGCAGTTATTACAACGTATGACTTCTTGCATGTCTTTTAAGAAATGAAAACCAGGTGTTCCCAAGTAATAATTGAACATTTGAAAATAATACCTTAGGCCTGGAGGCTATACCCACAAGATATATTTTTGGAAATTGCCCATCTTTGTCACTTAGTAACCAACCTGATGATCTGCTGGCAGACAAAGCTGGGCAATTAGGCTGCCAGGAACAGTGTGTCGCCAGATTGCGCCACCAATCACCAGTCTTTGAGATTTTCAAGGGCTAAATTTACCCAGTGTATTATGCAGAAGCAACTAATTAAGTTCACGGAGCTTTGGAAGTGCATGTCATCATAGATAGCTTCTGCCATGCATAAGGAATTGCTGGTCTGGGTCCCAGTATATTGTCACTCTAATCTGCTAAGAACTGGGAATGAGAGTTACTCTTTAACTCACAGGACATTCTCTACTCTTTTCCAAAAGCAACTGGGCATCCTGAGGGTTCCTGGGAGCTCGAGGAGGGATTTGTTTTCCTCCGCCTGTCTTGGTACAGTCTGCTCTTCCCACAGGCAGCACTTATAAAACCTGTTGGAATCTACACAACAGGATCCCAGCCCTGGCTGCACTGTCTACCAGGCTATTCTTGGTGATTTCTAGTTGATCCCATAAAGCCTTCAAATTCCCTTGCTTCATCCTCTGCCTTCTTGGGGTAGCACGCCAGTATTACAGATATGTTTTGATGACTTGATCTACCCTGGATCAACCTCCCACCAGCCTAGGGGGCCGATCAGCTTCCATCTCTTCCAAAACACAACAGTGAGATTAATGTCTATCTGAGCGTACCAGTCTTCCAAGATAGAATTACAGAAAGTACTTCATACAGAGCTGGTGACCTAATAGGCACTGGATAGACGGTCATTGTGATGATAATAATGGTTCACTATTCGTGAGACAGGGAAAGGGTTTAGATCATTCTTAACTCCCTCAATTCAGAAGTGGGAGCTGCTTCTGGATTCCAGGTCAAAATACCACACAAATTCTGCTGTAGGAATTGAGTGAGAAAGTCAAATAAAATGCACCTAGGTACAGTTCCCAAAGCCATATGCAAGGTCATGTTCTTTTGAAACGTCCTATTTTATTGTTTCCATTGTTCTCTGTTCCCACCACAGCCCTCCCCCCTCAATTCCCTAGAAAAACCTATGAAAATAATTCCATTGCTGATATGTGATGGCTATGACTTCTTATTAAAATGGGTTTAGATGGTTCCAACACGCGGCGTATTATTACAGTCACACACCCAGCTCTCACTTGTTCCCATCATGCCCCTTGTAAGCTGACAACCCCACCTCAAAGCTCAAATCCCCAATTTCTGTCTCATTCACCGACCCCATCACTGTCCCTCTGCTTAGAAATGTTAATTTTCTGTTTGGTTAAGATTCCATCCCCAAATATATACACACACTCTGATGCTGCTATCATAGAAAGTTGTGTCTGTAATCAGACAGTGTTGGTTCAAGTCACTCCTGAAGCCAGTACTTCTCCCGATTGCTTCAAACGGGCTGACTCCTGACCAGAGGGGCCAAGTTCAGCTAGCCGACTGCAAGGGCTCCAAGCTAAACTTCTGGAGGAAAACTACTTTTGCTCCTACCAGGAGCTTTCCTTTTGCTTACTCTTTGGGTGGTGTGAGCTGTTGGTGAGAAGGGCCCAGGAAAGGCTGGGATTCCTTGCCCTGCTTGGGCCGCTGTTTATAGTCTGCTGGAGACTGGCTCTTTGAGAAACCATCTGCCTGGCCTTCTGTTCTCGGCTGTTTATGAAACGGTGTCTTGTGCTTTCCCTTGCCTGCCCCAGGAAAGCACAAAGCTTTGGGAAGCTCTGGAATGTTGGCACTTGAAGGTTAGAGCACGCAGCTCTGGAGGCTCGGACCTAGGAGGCGGGGTACTGTCCTCCCGTTCTTGGCACTCGTTTCCTTCATGCTTCTCTCTCTCTCTCTCTCTCCTGTTGTTTTTCAGGCAGTGAAGCAGATTTTAGCTCCTCGAGCAGCACAGGCAGCATCTCGGCTCCTGAAGTCCACATGTCCACTGCAGGAAACAAGCGCGCCTCTTTCTCACGCAAGTAGGCACTGACTCCCGCTCTGTAATTACGAAGCTCAAGGCAGGTGACTTCCTGTCCATAGCTTTCTGGGGAACCACCGGGACTCTGAGACTGTTATTAGTTTTGAGGTATTCATTCTGCAGTCCTGTGTAGCTGGTCGTTTCCCTGCTTCACCTCCTGTCCTCATATGACTGAGCCTGCTCTCCCTGCCCCCCAGCTATCTCTCAGGCAGACCTTGGCTCTCCGCCCTCCTCCTCACGTCCCTTGCTGGTTGTTCCTTCACTCACCTGTGTATGCGCAGGGAAATGACGGTTTGGACGCTGCCTGCCCCTCATGACCCCTAGCCACCTGCAAAGGCTCTAACTTCCCTTCTTTGAAGGAGACATTTATTTACGTGGGAAGAAATGAAAAGAATGTGTCAAGTTCACAGGTGTGCATTCACTGCCAGAGGTGGCAGGGCAAAGCAGCTGGATGTGTGCCCTCTAGAGTCAGGCTGCCTTTCCCTTACACTCATACCACCTTCCCTAGGCTGCATGGCCCTGAGCAAGGGGCTTTATTTCTCTATACTGCTGCTTCTCATCTGCAAAATAGATGATACCTACCTTGGAGGATTTCTGGTTAGGGCAGTGTTTGCCAAGTGGTAGGCATTATAAATCTTTCACCATTGTCGTTAGCTGACTTGGGGCACGGGATTATAGGAAAATGCATGCTAATGCTCACATATAGTGGGAGGGGTTCTAAGCTCAGGGTTTTCTTTCTACCCACGAAGAGTGTCGTTATTCCTCTGTAGGCCCTCATTGGGCATCTGCTGTAAGACAGTAAACAGAACACAGTGAATGTCATAATTATTCTAGTAATGTACGGAAGATAATACATGGGTAAATTGTGTAATCTTTAAAAAAAAATGACACAGGGAAAGTAGAAAGAGAGACTGTGTGATAGGGCATGTGACCCATTTTTGATGGGCTAGTTTCCAGGTACCTCGGGGATGATGTGGCTCCATCAGGAACTAAGGAGTGGTGGAGTGATGTCACAGCCACCGGGAGAACGTCTTCTGACTTTATTAAGTCACTTCACTGCCCTGGGCTACTGTATTCAAAATTATTTCAAGTATTAGTAATTTATAATTTTCAAGGTCCTTTCTGCTTCCACAAGCAGACAGCTCTGGAACCCTGGGCAAATATTTCCTATTTCTCTTGTGTGGACAGAGCATTTGATTGATGACTGTAAAGGGAACTAAGATGCCTTCAGTGCACAGCTTTATGCTAAAAATAAAGGAAATACAGATAAATCTATGAGGAAAAGTAGAGCCCAAGTAACTAAGCACTATGGCCCAGTCCAACCCCTCTATCCTTTGGTTATAAAGTGCCTCTGGGATCACAGGAAAGGGATGGAAACATTTGCAGTGTAGGTGAGACAAGTCACACATCCCTATGGTGAACTGTATCAAAGAAAATGCCCATAAAGAAGGCAATTTTATCGAGCATTTCAAATGAACTTAAGTTTGTAGTTACATTCCGAAAACATTTTAATCTGAAACTCAGGATTTTTTTTCTTGAAAAGTGATCAAAATTTGATGTAGCAGATATAAAACAATTTGGGCAAATCAGATATACCACAATTGTTTTGAATATTAGTTAATATTTATTCTTATTCCTATGTGTGTATTTGTGGCCAGCATGAGTTTATATGTACCTGATAGGTACAGGTGCCATGCCCTGGAACTGCTGGGAACTAAATCCAAGCCATCTGCA
>NW_004949117.1:1092377-1128490 GCF_000317375.1 Microtus ochrogaster
TGATGATGATGATGATGGTGATGATGGTGATGGTGATGATGATGATGATGATGATGATGGTGATGATGGTGATGATGATGATGATGGTGATGATGGTGATGGTGATGATGATGATGATGGTGGTGGTGATGATGATGGTGGTGATGGTGATGATGATGGTGGTGATGATGGTGGTGGTGATGATGATGATGATGATGATGATGATGATGATGATGATTTTGGTGGTGATGATGATGATGGTGATGGTGATGATGATGATGGTGGTGATGATGATGTTGGTGATGGTGATGATGATGGTGATGATGATAATGATGGTGATGATGGTGGTGGTGATGATGATGGCAATGGTGATGGTGATGATGATGGTGATGATGATGATGGTGATGATGATGATGGTGATAATGAAAACTAGTGAGATCTTGGTGGTGACACTACCTGAAATGAAAGGCCGATGGATAGGAAACAGATCCCTTGGGCTCCTGTGAAATTTCTATATTTTTTTTTTTTACATTTCTCTGTTTAGGTATTCAGAAAGGGTACAGGGTGAGCAAATTTTCTCTTTTCTGTGTATTCCATTGCTCTTGCCTGCTAGAACAAAGAACATGTGGAGAAGCTCCATGGCCATGACGAACAATGAAACTGCAGCTTCTCCTCTGAAAATGATGAAAAGAAGTGATGTTTGTGTTTATATTTGCTAACATTTCAACTGAAATAAATGAAAGGAGAAGAAAAAGCAATAGTCTTAAACATCAAGTTTCTTTTGAAAATTTACTCTTAAGGCTCTCTGAGGGTCATGTCCTGAAACACATATGAAGACTTGATTATATGTTTTATGAGACTTAAGCAATGTGCTTTTAGCTTGATGAGCCTTTACTTTCTTCCATGCAGTAGGTAGGTTTTCATGAAATCACCTAATTTAATGCTTGTCATAGATCATATACCTCAGCACTTTGTTGCAAGGTGAATGGTTAAATGTCCAAGTGGATTATCCAAACGATAACCATCTCCAAATGAGAACCTGATAAGATTGTTTACAGGACCAAAGCAATGCATTCTATTTCTATAAAGTGGGAAACATCACTGTTGAGTTTTAAATTTTCCAGCTTTGAATCCCAGGTCGGCCATACATTCTTGGGCTGTTTATCTTCCCCGAGCCTCAGTGATATATGGGTAAATGGGAAGCAGTGATTTCATCAGTCTGACAGGATGAGGGTGGAGTGTGCAAAGTTCTGGACCAGCACCAGAGTTGCAGAAGGCGCCTCAGGGCATTCTCAGGCAGCAGTTCTCAACCTGTGGGTCGCAACCCTTTTGGGAGTTGCATATCATATATTTATATTACAATTCACAGCAGCAACAAAATTACAGCTAGGAAGTAGGAATGAAATAATTTTATGGTTAGAGGTTACCACAGCATGAGGAACTGTATTAAAGGGTCACAGAATTAGTTTAAGGACCACTGCCCTACAGAATGGTTAACAGAGAATAAAATTCCCTGTGTCAAAGATATGGGTAATTCTTTATATTCTCTTGTCACTTGCAAGGGTTCATTAACCCTCAATATTTTCTTGTGGTCACACTGGGAAATACAACAGCCAGTGCCAGGTTTAGAAGTGAAGCCATAGAGAAGGAAATCCAAGCCAGAGTACATGTTCCTTTCAGCTACTCATGAAGTTCTTCCCGCCCTTGGGCCGCTGAAGTCGGCTTGTCACCAGGCCATCAGCCCATCTGTTCCATATAAAATCTCTCCTTCGTGAAAAGGAGAGTGAGCTGATTTGGGTGATTTCAAGAGGAAAGAACTTGTAAGTTTAGGATTCGGTGGATTTGTTAATGAGCAATGTTCTAGGCTGACAGCAAGCTGAGGCTGCATTTGAATGCAGATAAGTGATCGCAGGCACTAAGCCCACATTCGCGCCAGCACTCTGTCTCACAGACCTTTCTCAGTGAAATGCAGGCATGGAACAGGGCCAGATTTTGAGCTACAGATAGAAGAGGTTCTAGAAAGCAGTGCTGCCGTCTGGGAAGGGTGCTCTTCTTAATTGTCCTGCAATTCCAAGCAATACTCCTTGTCACAGCCACCCTCGTCCCACAAGGATGACGCGACCACCGGAGCTCTTCTCACTGCAGTTTTATTCCAGGACTTGATTCACTTTCTCTCTTTCCCCCTCTCTCTTTCTTTTTCCCTCTCTCTTTGACCTCTCTCTGACCTCTCTCCTCTCTCTTCTTTTTTCCTCTTTTCTTGACCTCTGTCTCCTTTCCTTTTGACCTCTCTTCTTCCCTCTCCTCCCTTGACCTCTCTCTCCCTGTTGACCTCTCTCCTTTTTTCCTCTCTCCCCGGCAAACCTCTCCCAGCCCTTAAGTAGGCATGGGCTGCCAATCCCGGATTGCCAGGTGGGCACTGCCCATAGGCCCACGCATATGCAAGCAGCTGATAATCATTGCGTGATCATAGCATAGGTCAGGCCTTAGCCATCTCAGGAGTTGATTATACATCTCCATCAGGTGTGACACCATGCAGCTCGCTACAACTCCTGGTAGAACATGATATCCTGTTAGTAATTTCAACATTCCCTGGGTGCTTTCCAACTCTACTGGATATTAAATCTCTGGAACTAGATGAACAGGAAAAAGTCTAAACAAGCTGACCGTGTAATGCCAGCTGAGAGCTGAGCTGCATGAAGTTTCTGGAATAAACTTACACACTTTTTCAATTTGACTTTTCTTTTTGCAAACACGGGCCTCATGCAATGCAGATTGGCCTCAAACTTGTTATATAGTCAGAGGTGACCTCAAGCTCCTGATCTTTCCACCTCTATGTGCCAAGTGTTGGTGTTACAGGGGTGGACCCCACCAGGCTAGATTTTCAAACCAATTCTACAAGGAAGGCGGGATGTTTGTGTGTGTGTGTGTTGTGTGTGTGATGTGTCTGTGTATTGTGTGTATTGTGTCTATGTGGTGTGTTTGTATATATGAATGTTTGTGTGTGTGTATGTGGTGTGTGTGTGATATGTCTGTGTGGCGTGTGTATTGTGCCTATGTTGTGTGTGTGTGTGTTGTATATGAATGTTTGTATGTATATATCAAGTGGCTTTCCTAACTTTCTAGTAAATGGCAATGCCAAGGCTCACATCCATTTAATTCATTCAGGAATCATGCTAGACAGCAAAAATTATAGGTTCAAAAATACAAAGATAAATCTAACCCAGCTCCCACTAGATAAAGGTATCAGCCTCCTACAGGGGAGAGCAGCACCACACAGAAACTGTTGAATGGCAGAGGGAGTGGTTCCCTGCGCCTGTGATAAAAAGAACATATTAAGTAGGTAAAAAAAAATGTTGCTCATGAGGACTGCATAAGTGACCACACTGTCCCAGTCAACTCTAGGAATCGGATTTCCTTAGCAGCAAGCAACTGCTTAGAAGGAGCACGGGAACACCTGAGCATCTCCAGCCACAGGACTCTGATTAGTATCTGCCATGCTCTTCTTTCAGCCGAGGTTCCCATGGGCGGAGCAACGGAGCATCATCCCACAAGCCCAGCAGCAGCCCTCCATCCCCAAGGGAAAAGGACCTTGTGTCCATTGTGTGCAGGAATCCACTGAGTCCCAATAACGTCCACCCGAGCTACGCCCCTTCTTCTCCGAGTAGCAGCAACTCCGGCTCCTACAAAGGAAGTGACTGTAGTCCCGTTATGAGGTGAGCCCCGTTTGCCTCTGAACGCATGCTTCTTAGTAGTTTGTCCAGTTTGGGACTTTTCATAAGCCAGGGAAAATTATATAACTCTCGACTCCCTGCTTTTTGCAAGACGCTTCTCTTCCTTCTCATAGTTAGTTAATGCTTTAAGGGTTGATGCAGAGGGAACACAAACCACAAGCTGAATCAACAGCAGGCATTCCAGCTAGTGTAGAAGGAGGGGAAATGACACAGTAGTGGTGGGGAGCTGTTCTCGTTTCCTAGGCACAGGGAGGAATTGTGTTTGTGTTCATTAATTGCTCATTGAGTAACAGGGTCTGTGTCCAACCCTGAGAACAGAAGGGTGAGCAGAAGTGGCCCTAGGCTCGCTGCCCAAAGGAGAAGGATTCTATTTAATACATAAGCAAATTTAGGTTATTCTGTAACTATCTGTTGCTATATGAATTTGCAAGAGGTGGGGCAGGGGTCCAATGCAGGATAGAGCAATCAGAGAGGCCACACTAGCAAAATAAAACTGAAGTGACATCTAAAAGGTGAGTGGCAGAGTTAATAATAGGTGGAAAAGGGGGTGTGGAGGAGGAGGAAGGAAGAAGGGGTGGCATATCCAGAGGGGCTAGAGAAGAGGAGGGCTTGGAGGGTTGGGAACTGAACGTGGGCCATCTTGAGCAGAGTGTAGGCACAGGGGGCAAGCAGCATGGGAGCCTGAATTGATTCCAGAGTCAGAGGAGAGCCTGGCAGCCAGCCCTCCACAGCCCTATTCCTCCCCGGCTTCCCTGTACTCATTAGTCAGCTCTCTACAGCCTGGATTCCCCGGGCTTAGCCAGGCCTGAGAAGGGCCAAGATTCCAGCCGGGCTGTGTTTGCAGAACACTGAGTGCTCCTCCACAAAATACACTGGTAAGAGCGGAGTGGCCTTCTTCCCTCTGAACCGGGAACTTTCCATTCCCACCAAATCAGTATGCTTACCCTGCCACTGACTTCACAACAATTGGAATTCACGTAACAGTACGCAATTTCTTCAGGCAGGGGCAAAGTGGAGAAAGTTAGGTCATCTTGCCTCGCCCTTCCCTCCTGGCCATGCCCCCTTCCTACCCCACACAGTTCTTTAAGGTTACAGCTGTTAATCTGAACTGATCGCTGAGGCCCAGAGACAAGCATGCACTCTTTCATATGAAATCATTCCTAAGACTTAGAAAACCTTCCTGCACTGCCCCATCCTTCCAGAAATACACAAACACTCAGTCTTCTGTCTAACAAACAGCCCTAGGATTGGCCGGTGTGTCACAGCTTGTCCTGAGACTGACAACTCCAGCCCACCGTCGCCATTCTGCTCCAGCTGTGAGCTCCACGTCTGTTTGGGCTGCTGGAGCAGAGAGCCACAGACCGGGTGACGTTAGCCACAAAGGGAGGTGTTCATTCAGTTCTGGGGATTGAATCTGAGATGGTGCAAATGTGGTCACGTTCATGGTCAAGCTCACTTACGTGCTGGAGACTCCTCTTTATTGAATCCTCACAAAGAACGTGATCTAGAGAGCTCGCTCTCTCTCTCTCTCTCTCTCTCTCTCTCTCTCTCTCTCTCTCTCTCTCATTCTTTTCACATTTCTATTGGCTTATATTAATGGTATGCAATAATGTTTTCATCGAGACTTTTACATATGCGTATACTACACTCAGATTATATTTAGTCTTAATTTTCTTCATCCTTCCCGTAGTTAGGACCTCTGATAAGGGAATGAATTCCATCACAAAGCTCTCGGTTTATTATGTCTTAATTACCTCCCAATTTGAGGGAGGCGTGCACAGATAGCCTGTATGGTACCATCCTTTTCTTTCCGTAGAAACGGAAACCGGGCAGAGAGTAACATCTTATTACTCAAATCATTTCAGGAGGTCTGGCAGATACATGTCTTGTGGAGAAAATCACGGTGTCAAACCCCCAAATCCAGAACAGTATTTGACTCCACTGCAGCAGAAGGAGGTCACAGTGAGGCACCTGAGGACCAAGCTGAAGGAGTCGGAGCGCAGACTTCACGAGAGGTAAATATGGATTGTCTACACCTCATGGCTTAGCACAGTCCCTTCTTTCCAGAAAGTGATGAAGGAACCGAGAGTACACAGAAGAATAAAAAAGAAAACAATGCTGTTAAAGTTTTCAGGCTTCAGATTCATTTCATAATTGTGTGTGCCCCGGTAGCTGCAGAAGGTCACAGTAGCCACTAGGCTAGAGGGAACCCTGTCTCCTGGGTATGCTCGGTTTTGCCATGAAGGATAGGGTGTGTGCAGGACTATTTTTACATGGCAGAAACACCCGCAGGAACCATCTTCTCCTTCCAGTAGAACAGGTCACCGTGGCCCCCTCCAGCCCCAGTGATCTCCAGAGAGAGTGAATAGCTGTGTGTACTATGACTCCTGGCAGCTTTTTCCCTGCTGAAGGAAGTGCTTCGTTATTCTTGGACTGGTGTTAAGGCTTAAGGGGGGGGGAAGAAAACGGAAAAACAAAAACCAGCCTGTGTCTAGATCTTATCACAGGCAGAAAAAAAAAAAAAGAAAGAAAAGCTTTTGACATGTGGGGAGTAAGCCAGATTTTCTGCTTCGGGGTTTCCTCCTGGAACTTCTTGAGACAAGGTGACAAGAGACATACTAGCTGGGACTAGGGTGTGAGGTCCTTAGTGAGGATATCATTGGCATTGTATGGAAACTGACCTGCTCCATCCTCCTCTACAGCCACAGGATATGGTGACCTTGACTGGTAAAGCATGGACAGACAGACAGACAGACAGGAGTACAGGCAGGGAGTTTTCACCTTCCTGTTTAATTCGACTCTTTACCTGACTGAAACATGCTTCAGACCCAGGCTCACCTCTGGGTGGACTCCTAGGATTTATAAAGAGTCCAGGGGAAGTTTTGAACCCTTGTAAGAGAAGGCATCAGAAAGCAGGAAAATGTGATAAAATAGCTCTTAGACACAAGAAGAAGTGGACTGCTTGGTCTTTGTATTCACAAGTAACATGAGGATATATATTTGTCCCAACTGAAGAAATTATAAGAACGTCTTGGCAAAGGTTTTTAAATAGGCTATTGTGAATGATAAGACAGCTCAGAACGTCACCTCAGTGCACCACAGGTTGACTATGCTCTTTTCTGGGGTGACACAGACTAAACCACTCTTACAGAGCTCTTCCTGAACATATACCATTTTATGATTTGAAAAGGTCGCTGGAATATAGGGACAGTTACAGAAGGCTATGATTGATCGTCTCGGCTTCTCTTTAATCGGTCATTAAAGGTGATATGGGCTTTTCTTCTACAGCTGTTTACATACTGATGAAAGAATAAACTACAAAGTCAGAAGTAGGCCAAGAAACTAACAGTAAAACATCTAACACTAAGTTTTGAGGAGAGCACAATGCAAGCAAAGTACTTGGTCCAATCCCTGCTCCCCAGTGAGCATTCAAGTAGGAAACAATGGCAGCTATTTTGATTCTGATTCTGGTTACTATTATTATCTTAGCTGTTTTACAATTAAAGGGGGGAGTTCCATGGCTAATACTTGCCAAAAAAAAAAAAATTCATATGGAAGAGCATGGATTTTAGGCCTGTGTGAATCGTTAGTTGTCTTGTTTCAGAGCTGGCTCTGCTTGTAACCGTGCCCCCGTCTCCTCTAGGGAATCGGAGATCGTGGAGCTCAAGTCCCAGCTGACTCGGATGAGGGAAGACTGGATTGAGGAAGAGTGCCACAGAGTGGAGGCTCAGCTGGCACTCAAAGAGGCCAGGAAAGAGATTAAGCAGCTCAAGCAGGTCATTGAGACTATGAGGACCAGCCTGGCGGACAAAGACAAAGGCATTCAGAAGTACTTTGTGGACATAAACATCCAGAACAAGAAGCTGGAGTCTCTGCTCCAAAGCATGGAGATGGCGCACAATAGTTCCCTGAGGGATGAACTGTATCTAGACTTTTCCTGCGACTCTCCGGAGAAGGGCCTACCCCTGAGCAGCACCTTTGACAAGATGGTGGATGGGTTCTCTCTGGAAGAACAGGTTACAGAGGAAGGCGCTGACAGTGAGCTTCTGGTGGGAGACAGCGTGGCCGAGGGCACGGATGTGTTAGAGGAGATGGTGACCACCACCACCACAGAATCTGGTGACCTGGAGTTTGCTCATTCTACGCCAGGGCCGCAAGCTCTCCAGGCGCTCCCATTGGTGAGCCAGGAAGAGTGCAGCGTGGTGGTGGAGCAAGGCGTGCAGACCGACGTGGTTCCCTTCAGCCCTGCCTTCTCAGAGCTCATGCCAAGCATGCTAAAGCTTCAGGACTCCTGTCCCACAAGCTCAGCATCCCCAGATGAATCTGGAGCTGACTCAATGGAAAGTTTCCCAGAGTCCATCTCTGCCTTCACCGTTGATTTAACTCCAAGGAGTCCCAACTCAGCCATCCTTCTGTCTCCTGTGGAGATGCCATTCAGCAAGGCAGCTATGGAAGCTGGTACAAACCGCCTCATGAGAGAGCTAGATTTTGCAGCCTACACAGAAGAAAGGGTGGACAGCATCCTCTCGCTGTCTCAGGGAGGTGTCGTGAGGCAGTATTGGAGCAGCAGTTTCTTGGTGGATCTACTGGCTGTGGCTGCCCCTGTGGTGCCCACTGTTCTGTGGGCATTCAGTACTCAGAGAGGGGGTATAGATCCTGTCTACAGCATCGGAGCCTTGCTCAGGGGCTGCTGTGTGGTGGCCCTACACTCACTCCGCCGTACAGCTTTCCACATCAAAACCTAGTTAGTTGTTACTGTGTGCCAACGTGTCGTGTGGTGTTATGCCTGATAGAGCAACAGCAGGTCGATCAGTGGAAGTCTTTATTCTGTCGTTTTGCTCCTTGCTGTTTGATTTGCACTATAGTCAGTTGAAGCCTGTTCACTGTTGAAAACCAGAGGAATCTTCCGAGGCATGGAAACCTGGTCCTGGTAGATGTCCCGCCAGAGTGGTATAGAAAGCATGCTTATGCCCCTGCAGTGTTGTCTGAGGTGCCCGTTTTTATGCTAATGGTTCAGGAAGAGAAAATGCAGTCTGCACTTTCAACACAGCCTCGCAAAGGCTGGCATGTTATCTCCTTGCTCTGCTTTGTGCTGTCTCCAAATGTGTTATTGTTCCAGCATTCCAATGGTCTTGTGCATAGCAGGGGACTAGAACCAAAAATAAAAATGTGTTTGTGTAATTGGTTCAAAGAACACTTGAATAGCTCTTTATTGTCTTTCTTGGGGTTGATAAGGTTTGAGTGCTTGGAATTTTTTTTTAACTAAATGTAGCTCCGAAGTCTTAAAAGACTCATTTGCTCTTAAACCTGTCAGTTGATGGAACTATGTAAATTTACAATGTTACAATGTACTAACTTATTTTTTGCTTATTATATATAGTGTTTTATTGGAAATTGTTTGTAAACATACACTTCAGCATGAAAATAAAAATTAGTGTTTCCATTTAAATGTTTATGCCTCCTATAATTGTGAGTTCACTATTATAAAATGCCAAATTATTAGATCATTCTTTATTAATATTCTGTAAAATGTAATTAAACAGAGGAATGAGAAAGGAAAAATAATTATTACAGAAAGGTGAAGGGCTGGAGAGATAGCCCTGTGGTTAAGAGCAGAACTTAACCATTCTTGGGGAGATCTTGAATTCTGTTCCCAGCATCCTGGTGGCTCACAACACCTTCTTACCAAACACTAGTTAGTATACACACATAAAATATCTTTCCCCTCCTCTCTCTCTCTCTCCTCTCTCTCTCTCTCTCTCTCTCTCTCTCTCTCTCTCTCTGTCCCTGTCTCTCTATCTCTGTCTGTTTGTCTCTCTCTCTGTCTCTCTCTCTCTCACACACACACACATTTAAAAATAAAAACTTCTTTTAAAATAAAAGGTAAACATCCTATCTTGAAAAGCATTATTTCTAAAATAAGAGTAGCTCTATCATTTGATTGCACACATAATCAGTAGCATGTGTTAACTCTTTTCAGGAAAGGTGGGTGGTTGTTTAAGCTTGCTAGAAACTAGAGCTAGAGCTAATCTCCCTCTTCTTAGGAGAGGGAGATTTATAGGAATATTGCCCATCCTCCATCCTCCTCCTTCCCAGGAGAGGGAGATCACAGGAGTACTGCCCATCCTCCATCCTCCTTTTTTTCAATGATAACGTGGGGATGGGTGGAGAAAAAGATCTGTCTTGTGAATGGGATTCTACTGTACAAATGGAACTAAAAAGCCTCTAAGAGCAAAACTTCTCAAGATCTCTATGTTCATCTTCAAAAGCCAGGGTTTTAGTAGTCTTCAGTGAAAATGACTCTTCTGTCTTACTAGAGAAATGGAGGTGATCTGGCAAATGGTCTTTCACCCCAAAACTTTTCCTCTATAGCACTTTAAATATAACGTACTGTCATTTTTGTTTATTTATACCTTTGATGTCTTTTTACCCATATCACCCAATGATATTTTAGCTCTGTGAAGCGGGCAGGGATCTGTGTTCTGTCTCATGCACAAACATCAAGAATTTAGAAAAGAACCTGGCACACAGATCTGGAAATCACTGCATAATTCATCCATCAGCCACCTTTTGGGATCTCACAAGCCAGAGAGTTACTTTATTGGGTTGGTCACAAATAGGTAGGCAGGGAAAAAAGAACTAGGGTGAAGACTCCAAAGGTAGATAAGGGTTCAACATATTTGGGGAGCACATGGGGAAGCAAGGACGGTAGAGAGAAGGGAAAGGGATAGACAGGAAACTGGCTCATATGGGAGCATGAAAACCATGGTAGTGGTTTGGGTTTACTGTCAATGCAATGAGAAAATATTAATAGACTTAAGCAGAACAATGACATGTTTGTTTTCCAAAATTACCCGATGGGTGAGGGGGCCAAGTACAGTTCTGTTTTCACAGAGCATGTGAGAGATCGACTGCTCGACTGTGGAAGAGGTTAATTGATTAAGCTGCATAAATATAGAAAGAAATGGGTGAGAGGGAAGGAAGGGTAAAAGGAAAAGGAAGAAATTAAGGATATCTCAAAGGTTTTCAGCTTGAGCAATTGCATCAATGAGTACCACTTGCTGAAAATTAAGAGTTCAAGAGAATCATGTTCGGCTCAGAGAATATGTGTGATGTCTACTCCACTCTGTGGAAAAGCCAAGTCAGTAATTGCATACCAGTAACTGAGGATGGTCCCAGGAGCTCCCAGGGCTACTTAGAAAATTTGGGCTCCTTGATGCTGCACGGTATTTAAAAACAACAGCTGAAATCATACAAGAAATAGGAAAGAAGGCCAAATACTATATCTGTCTTACTCTCACATTTTGACCGGCCTGAGTAATGAAGAGCCGACAGAGCTAGAGAAGAGGCTGCCCAAAAGATGAGGAAAAGTAGGAAGTAGAGTAGGAGAGACAGAGACTGGCTTGAATGCAGTGGTAGAACTCCCGGGAGATGTATAATATGAAAACAACAGTGTATTCACTGGTTTCGATAGCAGTCTTAATGACTATGTCAGTTCACTTTTGTGGGAGATTTGGGGATGGAAGCCAGGCTGGACCAGCTTAAAGAGTGAATGGAAGACCAGAACCTTCCCTGTCCATGCCGTGACCATGTTCCTAGGTCGAGCTCCTGATGTACATTACTCACCTGGCCTGGGGAGTTCCCCCAAACGACCTCCACCTGCACCAGCCTTACGTTGCCAGGTATGGTTCAATCGTTTAGCTCCTTCATTGGCCTTGTCTAGTGAGTTTCCCCAGCACCAAGTCTCTTAGTTAGGATTTCTGTTACTGTGAAGAGACACCACAAACACGGCAACTCTTACAAAGAGAAACACTCATTGGGTGGCTTACAGTTCAGAGGCTCAGTCCATTGTCATCATGGTGGAACATGGCAGTGTGCAGGCAGACACAGTACTAGAAAAGGAGCTGAGAGTTCTGCATCTTTGACTCACTAACAACAGAAAGTAGGCTAAAATACTAGGTGGTATCTTAATCGTAGGAAACTCAAAGCTCTTCCCCACAGTGACACGCTTCCTCCAGCCAGGCCATAACTACTCCAACAAAGTCACATTTCCCAGTCGCGTCATTCCTCATGACCTTACGGGGGTCAATTACTTCAAACTACCACACCAAGCCACCTGTGTTGTCTCTACACTTCCAGCCCTGGATCTGACCACACTGCCCCTGCAGCAGCCCCACCGCTGGTCGGCTAGAATCTCCCATCTGATATACAACCAATGAAAGATGTCTATAATCCCAGGTCACATCACAAAAACAAACAATAGGAAAGGCCAAGACAACAGCCCTTCATAAGCTACAAGCTTTTATGAAACCAATCAGAAGGCATCCTGGCAGACACATCTTCACAGTGTATAAAGATTATTTCATTACATTTTCCCTTTTTTTTGTCTAACTAAAAAGAAAGATTTTAACATTAACATTTTGTAGTACAATTATATACAACAAAAACAGTTATCTGAATAGCTGAAGAATTACAGCTACAATATCTAGCCAATTTGTATTTGGCAAAATTAGAGAAAATACTACCTATCTTATCTTTGTGAGTCTAAATTTTTATATCTAATATACCTTTTATCATAACTTCACAAATAGGAAATGGTGCTTGGCTCCATTTTTGTGTGTTTGGAACCTTTTCTTAAGCTTTCTCAGGTTTCATGTGGATATATGTTGTCTCATGTTGGGCATAATTTGTAGGCAGAGTTTTTCCTCAGGACTACTGGCTCCCTAATAACCACACAGAGACTTATTATTAATTATAAATGCCTGACCGGTAGCTTAGGCTTGTTACTAACTAGCTCTTACAACTTAAATAAACCCACGTTTCTTATCTATGCTCTATCACACAGTGGTACCTATTTCCAGCATGGCATATCTTGCTTCTCTCTACATCCCCTCTTGATGATTCCTGGTGACTCTGTCCTTCTTCTTCCCAACTAAATTCTCTTAGTTTGGCTCTCCTGCCTAACCTCTTCCTGCTTAGGTATTGGCCAGTCAGCTTTTTATTAAACCAATAAGAAGGTACTTTGTCAAAAACACATCTTTACAGTATACAAAAAGATTATTCCATAACATTGGATTGTTACTGTGGGGGAGGTAGAAGAGATAATAACACTGTTTGAAAAGCCATAGGGAAAGATACATTTACTTAAATATATACACATACACATACATACAAACGCATATAGTTTGAATGCAGTTATGCCACATGGGGTCAAAATGCTCTCCCAATAAAGAGAACTATAGACTAATAAAAATGCCAGTACCAGGCATAGAAAGCTCCGTTCAAGTTGTTAGGCCAACTATGAATGTGGGTGTTTGTGTGTGTGTGTGTGTACACATGTAACAACAATAATTAAAGAAATGATTATAGCTGGGCAATGTTAGCACACACCTTTAATCCGAGCCAGCTCAGTTTACAGATTGAATTCCAGGACTGGCTCCATAGCTCCTGGGAAATCCTGTCTCAGAAAACCAAATCAAACTAATAATAAATAAATGGTCTTGAATTTGACAGGCAGTAGTAGACATGGGAAGAAATGAAGAGGAAGAGAGGAGTGGAAATGATGAAAATGCAGCTGCTCCTGTAAGAGATTCTCAGCAACCACAAGAAGGGAAAGAGAGAAAGTGGGAGAAGTAAGAATGTGCAGCAAATTTGATTTTGCTTGCTTTAAGTTTTACTTGGAAATAGAAAAATCTGCAAAAACCTACAAGGACATATGAGGTCCAGAGTTTGACTGGTGAATCCCTCTGAAGGGAAAGAAACTGAAGTCAGAGAAAGAAAGGGTTAACTGAGAAACGGAAGTCTAAAGAAGATCCTGACAGAGTCCACAATGAGAGTTGTGAGGGTCCTGTCTACTGGAATGTCCGTAAGGGAGGCACACAAATTTGTACTTACACTGCAGTAGCTTATCTTGCAGTTCTAGTCAGCAGTAGAAGGCTTTGGCTAAATGGAAAGGGGAAACTATTCAGGGACATGAATATTCGGAAGTGTTCCAAAATAATGAGCCATACTGACTCAGGTTCTTTCCTGCGGTCCAGCCTGGACAAGAACCTGGATACAGCTTGCTTCCTTGAGGTCCCGCCTTACGGTTATTTTTAGTCATTGCTAATTTAAGGCACCTTTACTTTAAGAAAAAAATAGGCCTATTTGTGATATTTTCTTGTTGTTATCGTAAACCAGAACTCCACACTGGTATCAATTTCAGATGGCTCTAGAGGAAGGACTGATCCTACTAGAAAAGATCTTCAAGAGCCACACAGTTGTTAGCAAACTGGAGGCAGATTTCTCACTAGCAGCAAACTGCTTCCTTGCCTCAATGCCTTGCATCCTTAACATGACTGAAAAGCTTCAAAGGAGCCAGATCATTTGAGACCTCAGGCCCTGCATGTCCTATGCACTGTGAAACCATTACAAAGGTGAAAGGAGACCTACAGCAGACTCCTTTTCCCCTTATTTGTCTCTTTCCCCTCCTTTCCTGCTCTAGGGCGTCAGCATGTATAATGTGCGGAAAATCACTGCTTGTGTTCAGACCAGTCTCTCAAATGAGTTCCTTGGAACAGGAAAGGATGGCTCACGCTTGCTTTCTGGAAGCTCGGGGCGCTGCCTGGTTTTGTGAACAAAATGATCTGATCCTGCACATAGAAGAGCCTCCAAGTTGCTGTCAGGAATTTCGGTACCCGGGATGCACAGACAGGAAAATGGAAACAGAAAGAACAATTCTACTCTATTGCACAAATTGCCATCACATCAAAGCAAATGTTAAATATTTCCTAAGGTTATGTGAGCAAACATTTCAATTTATAAGAACAGGTTTCTTTCCCAGAGGAGTAGGCTGACCTTTCTGGGTTGGGGGTGGGGTGCAGGCACAATGCGGTCAGATGCTGAGCATTCTGACATTTGGGCTAGAAGGAAGTCTGAGATTTGCATTTGTCATAGGCTCCACCCGTGCGGTTGAGTCTGTGTTTTTCTTGGAGGGTTTTCTTTTTGAAAGGTTTGGAAGTAGTTTCCTTACTTCCATTTTGGGTCAGTGAGTACTTATAAAATTTACATATTCCTAATCTTGCCAGCTGAATAAGTAGTAATTTAGGAAAATAAATTTATAGCAAACTATGCTTGAGACAATATCCACAAATTCCTAGCTATCTGAAAATACAAGTAAGTATTAAGTCCAAATAAAATGAAATAGGTTCATATCAGTTAATTATTTTTAAACCAGCCAGGCGTGGTGCATGCCTTTAATCCCAGCACTCAGAGACAGACGAAGATGAATCTCTGAGTTCCAGGCCAGCCTGATTTACAGAGTGAGTTTCAGGACAGCCAGGGCTACACAGAGAAACCCTGTCTCAAAAATTTAATAATAATAATAATAACAATAAAAAACTAGAAATGTACTTTGCAATGACCACCAATTTTGCCTGTTACGATTCTATCAAAAATTCCAAGTAATTTTTAAATCCAAATCTTACTCAGAAGAATTCTGTTTTAACACTGAAGTATTTCCATAGACTTCAACTTTGTCAAAGGCATATCCATTAAAATGAGTTTTGAACAAGAAAAACCCAATATATAAAACATATCCACAAACACAAAATTTTTGGAACGACAGCAAGCCTGGGACCTTGCCATCTGGCTTCATCTGTCTCCTACAAAATGAGGGCATAGCATCTGGAACTGTTTGAAAACCACTTTGCTGTGTACCATGTTCTTTGAAATTGTCAGCTTATGCAAGACTTCATATGGAAACGCTCAGTTAATTGGAATAGTACTCTCCTCCCACAAACGTGTTTCCCAGTGTCATGTTGGTTTAACTGTGAAGAGGACTCATTACCTCCCACTCCGAGAAGGGAGGGGAAAGCATCTGGGGCCACAGTGACCTAAACTGATGTGGAAGTCAGCATCCCCCCTTCACCCTGTCAATATCAGAGAAGGCTCATGGCTCCGTTAGCATGTCCCTCCTTCCTTTGACTCAAAATAGCTCGGTATTTGTAATGATTTGCCAATTCTCTTCTTAAACTAAATAAAAAGTCCTTGCATTCTTAAACTAACTAGCCTATACACCACCACATCATTTCAGGCTTACTTGTTAAATGGAGAAAATCAAACAGTTTTAACAATTTTCCTGGCTCCCCCCAGAATGCAGTGTATGGGGGGGGCACTTTTAAAATATCACTGATGTATTACTTTGATTCATAAAGGCTCCTTCTAACCAAAACTGATTAGACAGTAATCAGACGCAGGTGCACAGCAGTGCATTGGAAGATAAAGCACTTGTACTTCTTTTTTTTTTTTTTTTTTTTTTTTCGAGACAGGGTTTCTCTGTGGCTTTGGAGCCTGTCCTGGAACTAGCTCTGTAGACCAGGCTGGTCTCGGCCTCACAGAGATCCGCCTGCCTCTGCCTCCCGAGTGCTGGGATTAAAGGCATGCGCCACCAACGCCCAGCAGCACTTGTACTTCTGTGTTTTAAACTTAAACGTGGTAGATTCAGGCTGTCGATGACTGCGTGCACACCATACTTCACTTGGCACTACAAGAACATGCGGATTCGAAAATAAAATGATATTCATTTTTGGTATTTTGAGACAGGCCCTCGCTCTCTAGCTCAAGCTGGCCTTGAACTTGTGACCCCCTCTTCTTAACTCCTAAGTGTTGAGATTTTTATGTATTCACCACCACAATCAGCTCAAAAGTTTTGGAGTCAGGTGGTAATGGTGCACGCTTTTAATTTCAGCACCTGGGAGGCAGTGGTAAGTGGATCTCTGTGAGTTCAACACCAGCCTGGTCTACAAAGTGAGTTCCAGGACAGTCAGAGTGGTTACAAAGAGAAACCCTATCACGAAAAAGCAAACAAACAAAATAATGCGTTTTGGTTCTCCAGGCATGGTGACATGTGCCTTTAATCCCAGCACTTGGAAGGCAGCGACAGGTGGATCTTAGATCTCTATGAGTAAAATACAGGGGTGATAATTAGTAATCTATAAAAAAAACCAAAACTGACCAAAGAGTAAGAAAATATAACACTGAGTAACCATGTCTTTTACATTTTCTGTGTGAGAAGTTGAATGTTTTTCTGTCATTCTGCCTCCAACCAACCCTAAAGATGGCTATAGGTGTCCACAGCAGAAAGGTCTCTTAAGAGGCTGTAATACCGGTCCGCACATGAATGACACCTGCACACTTGGCCACATTTGACCCAAATAAACTGTGAACACCTAATGACGTAGCACTGCCACTTAGTGACAGTCATCAGTTACAGAAAATAACGCTAAGCTAATTTCTTCCAATTATATTAAGTAAGTGTCTCATCCCAGATCCCCCAGCCCCAAACCAATACAAGGTCTTGCTATGTAGATCTGGCTGGCCTGGAACTCACTAGGTAGACAAAGCTATCTTTGGACTCAGAGATTTTCTGGAGGTAAATCTTGACTCCTCGGAGCTAGGACTAAAGCATGTGGTACCATGCCTATTTTAAATAAGTTTTTAGAAAACACAAACAGATGCTATTTACTACCATTTATTAATTCCATCTTCACTGAGTTAGAAGTGGGGAGAACACCTTACACCCAATATTTTTGGCAATTCATAATCTTTCCAGTTTGAATTTCATAGAAGTCAAAATCCACTAGGAATTCTGATTAATCACTTACACAAACCTCCCCTGAAGTTTGACATTTTATACTGTGATGATCAACTTCCTAAGCTTTGCTTTCTCTGTATATAAAATAATAATTGACTTACCGGATTGCCAGGCGACTTAAGCATGTGATTGCTATGACAAAATATTGGCTTACTGTTTTAGAGGTTATAGTCCACACAGTGTCCTGGTTGCATTGTTTTTGGAACTGTGGTAAGGTATGGACAAGCCCATGGAAGGATGGGGTGGAAGAAATGTTCTCACCAGTAGAAATTGAGAAGGGACACAGAAAAGGTGGACCATGGTCCCAACATCCCTTTCAATGGTACACCCCTATGGCCACAGGCTGGCCTTTGAATAACAGCCAGCAGGGGACATTAGTTTAAGGTCTACAGCATCACACCTTAACTGCTGACATTCTAAACTGGACTTCAGTGCAGAGACTATTGCTGTGTCTAACTAGCCAGCCTCTTCTACCTTCTGCAAGGGCCACTGTAGAAGCAATTAGGAGAAGTGTATGTGTAGGACCTCACAAAGAAACGTGGGCAGGGCCTGACAACCCCCATTTATTTTTTCATGTTTTATAGCAGGCCTAATTATGTAGTCCAGGCTGGCCATTAATTTGAGGCAATTCTCTCTTAGCCTCCTAAGTCTTGAAAATTATAGGTCAGCCCCCCCCCCCATGCCTTTACCATCTCATTTAATCATTAGACCACCTCCTCCATTTAAAAGAAAAAAAAAACTTACAAACTCAGACAAACTTAATTTTGTACCATCTCTTCAACTCCATGGAGTTTTCAAATGCTGTGACCAGATCAGTGGGTAAAGGAAACAGCTTCAGAATAGCTGTAGACATCTGAAAGAGAAGGGTCAGACTAATTGGGACTGACCAGATTTTCAGTCAGCAGCAGGTAGGTATGCAAGGTCCGGAATAAATCTTTAACGTGAGGCTGGGCTGGATTTCAGAAGTTCCTGAAAATGGTGTTCCTTTGTAGCCCTACAAGACAGAACGGGACCCTCTGGTCAAAACACACCTTAACACTTCTCAAAAACCTCCCCAGTTCCTAAACCTGCCCAATGGCTATAGCTAAGGGACATGGAAGATTAAAAGGTAAGAAGAAAGTAAAGCAAGAAAACAAAGAAGTTGTACATTAAAATTTGGTGGGCCACGACTGTAATCTCAGCACCTCGGGAGGTAAGGCAAAAGGATGGAGAGTTAAAATCGGTTTGCCTGGCCACAGATTACGTTCTGGACCAGTTCAGGGGAGGGGGCAGGGGAGAAGAAAAGGGAATCCTTAGTTCTAGTTGCTCCTATGATCTTAGAACAAAACTGAATATTCTAAGGAAAAATAAATCACACACACAGTGCGCGCACACACATGCACGCACGAGCACACACTGTTCTTTTTGAACATACAATGAGCTAAACCTAAGGTACTGGTGAATCAAATGCACTTTTCACAGATCTACCCTCTTCCCCAGCTTCCAGCTTCCTTCTGAAAAGGCACGGTCTCCTTTCCTAAGACAGCCAACCTGTAGAACAAAGCCCATGCCTCACTTCCCACTTGACTTCAGCTAGAATCATTCAGCTCACAATGGTTACATTCCTTCCACACCTAATTAAAGGATTTCCTTTGAACAAGGGCATAGAGTGTGAAAGTAACAGCAATTGGTAGATTAGAGCCAACACGAACTCGATAGCCTTAATTAAGGTAAACGAGCCAGCTACCTCTGGCTCAGCCCATCTTTTCAGCACATGAACCATCATCATCGTCTTAGGGTTTTTGAACACTGGTTATGGTTAGGTTTATACTTGGTAATAGCTGATCCGGATGCAGGTCCATCACTGCCATCTTCTTCTTAACTGCCAGTCTTCATCCAGAAATAGTGACTGCTGTGGTCAGAAGTAAGTACATCCCAAAACTGAGGAATCTGGATGAAAATATCTTCAAATCATCAGTTCAAAATATCCAGACAAATATCACAGAGAGCCAAGAAAGGACATCTAGCTAAAGCTTACTAAGAAAAGGTTGGGAAGTCAGCATTTCTATTAAACACATGAAAGAAGCTCTCTACACTGCCTTTGATGACTTATCTCAAACATGAGTAGAACTTCACAAACTATTTAGATCTAGCATACTTCGTCTGTTCTAGTAAACATCTAAAACCCATTATACCATTCCAGGCTGTGGCGGCACAGGCCTTTATTCCCAGCGCTTGGGAGGCAAGGGCAGACTGATCTCCGAGTTTGAAGTCAGCCTGGTCTATAAAGTGAGTTTCAGGACAGCCAAGGCTACACAGAGAAACTTTGTCTCAAACAAAACCAAACCATTATGCTTTATCAAAATCAAAAGAACTATAAGCAAAAGACATAAATTTGGAAGCTGAAGAATACAGGTTGCTACCATGAAGTATTTATTATGTGTATTTAACTCCATGGACCTTGCAGGGATCATATACCCAATTTTACATATAAATTTAGGTGAAAATATTTCACAATTGTTAAAGAGAAATCTATTTCTTCCTAGTCGATCATATAAGCTGCAATTTCTGTTTTTTTAGTTCTCAAAAGCTAAAGAAATAAACATAAAAATTAATTCATATACTTAAAAAGCCTGACTAAAGAGGACCTCAGTACTTACTACTATTGGGAGAAGGGAAATTATCCTTTATGACTTCTACATTTATAGATATAAAACTCTCACAATGACTAAACCAAACACATGGGAGAGAAGAGATTCTTAAAATTCTCAGTTAAATTCTACCTAGCTGGGAATGTACTGGAGAAACAGTAAACACGGCAGCTGGCAATGTGGTCTGGTGACCAAAACCTCCTCCCACCAGTCAGTCAACTGATCATAATTAAGTCTCAAATCTCAGACTAAGGGAACTTTAAAAGTCTCAATGTACAAATATTGGTTTTTCTATGAAGTATTGCTTTAATTCAACCATATTAGTAATGTTTGGCCTGTACACTATGACATTTTAAAGCCCCACAAAATGCTAATCCTGGCTAATAACTTTGAAGGAAGTAAAGCATCTTTAAACATTCCAAAGCCACAGAAAATCAGGCCAGTTATATTTTAATTGTGGAGAAAATTTAATGGCATTTTAAACTGTGAGATAGGATTTTTCCCCATAAAACACAATATGTAATTATTTCCTTAAACAAGTCAATGAATATCACAAACAAAAAATACTTATAATTTGTTTGTAATGAATCCGTAATGTTCTCTAGCCAAAAATATAGATACCCTGCATTGTGTAAGATAAAAAAAGAGAAATTTTCCAGAATCACTTTCATAAAATCAATTAAAACTGAAGGCTTTCTGCATTTGAAAATTAATGGCTTTCAAGGAGGATGAAGAGCTACGATCCTTAAAGACGCTGAGAGCATCCTGACGTCTGTAATGAAAGGGAACAGCTACTAATGCTAGTTCTTCAGTTATACAGATTTGTCACTGCAGCTGATTCTCAACATTTATACATGCACTATAAATTACAGCCCTAGGTAACATTACAATACCATCCAAAAGAAAATAAGGATATACAAAATATTTGATAAATAAAATTATTGCATTTAATGTATTTTCATGAAAATCCAAATCATATTCCTTAATGTTGTACCAAACAATGCCAGTTCAAATTAAAGAAAATGTACATCAACACTACCTGAAAACAAAATTAAGGAGGTATAAAGCCCCACTTAAACTTTGTTTAATTTGTGTCAAGTGATCATGGCAACAAAGACTATTAAAATTATCTTATAATTATGCATAATAAATGAAAGCATAATAGATAGCAGAGTATTTTTCTACCATAAAATTATTTACACCCACTTTATTCAGCTAGAAACACTAGCTTGAGAGGTACTGGTCTGGTATATTCCACTTGAAATAACTTCTCTACAGCAAACAATTGTCTTATATTTGGAACATGTTGAAGAAAATAATTGTCTCATCATTTCTGTGTTTTGAATCTTGATTACTGACAGTTCAAGGTATTGTGGGAGAATCCTGGTGTCCTGGATGGCTCGATGAACACATTAAGATCAAGCAGTATTTGTATTCTGAAAATCATCTCCAGTCCATACAAATGCTTGTTGTGTAGGCGGCAGGTCCTGGCTTCTCCTACTGGCACTGGGGTGTGGCGGGGGTGGGGTGGGGCATGTGTTAGGAGAGTTTCACCCCGATTTTGTTCTGCTCCTTCTTCATCAGCCGCTGCGCTTCCTTCTCCATTTTCTTTCTTTGCTGTTCTGCTGCTCTCTTTTCTCTGTCTGCAATTTTCTGCTGCCTGAAAAGAAACACATTTGCATCTTTACTTTCATAAAACACTGCACAGCTAAAATAGCAAATTAATTATAAAAAGGGTGTCTTCTTATAATCAAGAAATAAATGTTTAATATTCTCATTTCTCTAAAAATTTCAAGGATTTTTCAATAGGAGTACTTCTGCTTATCCTTAGAAGACGACTATACAAAAAGAAATGTTATCTTTCTGTATAGCTGAGGTGTGTGCAGTCACAGCACTAACATCTCCAGGAAGAAGAACCCACATCTTCTTACTTTCCTCCTTCACCTCATTTCTACAAAAACTCTCTACTTCAGGGGGAAACTATCCAAAACAGTTTGATATTGTAATTAATTCTCTCATTATTAAATAGATTTTTAAAAATTAGCTAAAGGATGTTAGAAACACATTGCAAAGAGGAAAGGATTTCAGATGGATCAGAACCAAGGAATTTACAGATTAGCATTTGAGCAGCTCCATCCACACACTAGCAGGAATTTATCAGTTTCACACTACGACTCTAGCTGGCTCTTAGCCCGGTATAACTCCAGGGAATAGAGATGACAGAAACACTCTGCTCAATTGGCTTATGTAGGAAGGGAGTCTAGGCCTGGAAAGATGACACAGGAGAGAGGGAGGGACCCTGGGTGGGATGTGAGACAGTAACTCAATACGGAAGACTGAAGAGGGAAAGCAGAGGTTACCACTGAGCATGGAATAGGAAGACCTAGATCTATGCAGAACACTCCAGACTGGGGCATCTAAATTTGCATATGTACAACTTAAAGTTTATGAAAATGATGTTAATGCATAAATATTCATATGCATTCACACACCTCTGATTTTCAGTAACAATTATAAATACAAGGGGGCAGTTACAGATGACCAAAATTCCACAAACGAGAAAAAATTCTTTGTGCCAACACTCCAACTTTCACTGTCAATAAACCACATTAAATAATTAAAGAAAACCAACTTTACATTAGCTCTACTTAAGTCAAAGCATTAGCATTAGAAAGTAGGAAAGAAAATAATTATAAAGGACTGGATAGGTTATAAGAAGATAAACTTTGACATGGTTCCTATCTAAAATGAAAATATCAGTAATGAACATTCCAGGCACAAGAAATAACTCAGATTACTGAAGGCAAATATATATATTACTCATCCAGAGTCAAGTCTGGAATTGCTTCAGTACTAGAGTAAAGACTCATTGGACTGGTCACAGGGCTAGAGGATGGAGGGTGGCAATGAACACAGATCCACTTCCACAACGCTCAGTGTCTTTCTAAAAGGGAACAATGCCACAGCCTCCACGTCCTCCTGTCCTCCTGTCCTGTCCTCCCTGTCCTCCTGTCCTCCATGTCCTCCTGTCCTGTCCTCCTGTCCTCCATGTCCTCCATGTCCTCCTGTCCTCCATGTCCTCCTGTCCTGTCCTCCTGTCCTCCACGTCCTCCTGTCCTCCTGTCCTCCATGGCCCACGCTTGTGCAGCACACAGCATGATTTTTGTATTTCTAATCTTAATAATCTCATTCAATTAAATTGTCATTATAATGTAAAATATTCCTGTTTTTATTTTTGTTCTAAGGAACAAGACAGATGATGGAAAATGGAAAGTTTTAGAGTAACATTAAGATGCTCCGTTCACGGCTAAAGATTCCATAACAACGTCATTAAAATTATTAGAGTCAAATGAACAGCTCTTTCTTTTATCCTTGTGCCACATAAAAATATTAAAGCCCCTCAAATTTCCTAAAAAATAGGTAATTTTTGAAACAATTATGTTTAAAATTCAGATAAAAATGTCTGTCTGATAATCCCTGCAACATCATTACTTTAGTTCACAATTTTAAAAACACCTTTTATTAAAGACTCATTTATACTGACCAAAGGAAAGCTAAATATGAAAAACTCTCACAACTTTAAAAATGTGATTCCCTCTAACATTTACAAAAAGACACGCTGAAAACACGATTTAAAAAAAAACAACAAAACAAAATGTCTATTTAACTGCACCCTCTGCTGGTTACTTACAGTTACTATAAATTTACCATCAAAGACAAAAAAGAACAAAAAACATAAAAATAAGTACAAGGAAAAAGTAATTCATTTTCTATCCATAGAGCAAAAACAATCATAATTTTAAAATAAAAAATTCTATCACTATATTTTGCTATTTTTTATATATTTTATGTGCATGTGCATGAGCCTGCATGTATGTGTGTGTATTATGTGTATACAAGTACACACAGAGGCCAGAAGGAGAAACTGAATCCCCTGAAGCCTATATGAGTGCTGGGAACAGAACTGGGTCTTCTGGAAGAGAAGCAAGTGTTCTTACTCACCAACCCATCTTCCAGCCCCTTGCTAGATGATCTTAAATACACAGAGACTAGACAGATTGACATGTGAGGTTGCATCCATGATAACACTCACAGTTCTGCTTTTCACTCTCCTTACCTTATTTTTTGACCCATCCTAGAAATACAAGAACTAGCCAGGTGGTGGCGGCACACGCCTTTAATCCCAGCACTAGGGAGGCAGAGACAGGTGGATCTCTGTGAGTTTGAGGCCAGCCTGGTCTACAAAGCAAGTTCCAGGACAGTCAGGGCTACACAGAGAAACCCTGTCTCGAAAACAAAACAAAACAACAAAAGACCAAACAAACAAACAAAAAATGGAGTACAAGAACTAAGTTTATTACTCAATGAAATATAGAACGACCATCGAACAAAAATGAACTTTAAAACTACAGAATAATATTTGCTTTTCTGTAGCACGGGTTGTTAATCTGACTTCCCTGTTTTATGATACTTTTGTGGACACTAAGGTAAGACACATGGAGACTTTAAGGGTACTTTATTAGCTACTTCTATTCAAATGTGAAGTTCAGACACTACATTAAACTGTGAAACAATAAAATCAAAATGACAACTTCCAATCTAGAACAGCGTATCATGGTGGCTTACATTTCACAGAAGGAGATTGTGACTACCACGTGGTATGTATAGGCAAGTAATCTTTACCACTAAGGTTATTATTCATTGATTTAGACAGTGCTTTAAATCCATATAATGAGATATGAAATCTGGAATTGAGAACATGTTCAATAAGAAACAAGTTCTATAAGGTTCAGTGTGGAAAAATAGAGACAGACAGACATTTGGCAGAGTAGGCTTTCCTGATCTTAAACACAAGAAATAAATTCAAGCATTGTACTCAAGGTGTCAGATAAATGTCATCTGCATACCTCAGAACTTCTTCTGCTTGCCAGGCTGCGTCTTCTTCTTCTTCCCAGGCATTGGTGTTTTCTTGCCAGGTATCTAAGTCACCTAGTTCTGACTACATTGCAAAACAAAGAGAAACTAAGATCGTAAAGAGCAGCCATTTCTCTACACAGTGGTTCAGTTTAAAAAAAAAAAAAAAAAAAGGAGCAGTTTTAAGTCTAAGCCAAACTGTACCATTCCCTACATCAGGCATAAATGACCTAGCCTCTAGTCTGCCGAGAACTGCAGGTTTCACAGTAATGCTGTGATGTGTGACTTTCCCAAGTGGTAAACAATGTTCTGCACGACTGGTATAATAGTGGCCCGCCTCATGGAGCCGACCACTTCTGACTGCATCTAAGGTCTGCTCCACAGCAGGGAATTCACAGCTGGTGCTATAAACATGGTCAACAGTCCATGGCTGGGGAGGACATAGGCATGAGTAGGGAACAGGCGTGCTGTGCTCACTAAGTGAACTTCTAAAGATTTACCGTTATGCCTATAAGCTGGTGCTGCTGTCAGCTTTAGTCAGAGAAGCTTCTTTTTCCAATCAGCTATGGTTTCTGTAGACTCCTAAGTGCTCAAAATGACCAGCATCAGTGACTGCTGAATGCTTAACTCTAAGAGGAAGCCTCTAAGACCTGCTAGCCAGGCTCAGAAAACACCTGGAAGGGGCAGGAGGAATGGGTAAAGCACTGTGAAACGCAGCCTCTCTGAAATGGCATAGCAAGGGCACTCCAGTCCTCACAGGAGCTGTGAATAACTGCACAGGACTCGCCCATGAAGAGCTCCTCTCAGCATCCCCTCACGGAAGTGGGGAGGGTTCATGAGGCCCCTTTTGCACCTGACAACCTACAAGCATTACTGATAGCTGGAAGATGGGAGCAGAGCAGAAAGACATTTTCTTCAGTGGTGCAGACACTGGCAACTTTGTACTTTGAATTTATCTTAAATTACATCACAGCTTAAATGTAAACTTAGTCTGTGAGGAAAAAAATCCCTAAGTCAAAACTTACCTTAGTCATTTTAGAGATAACTCCTATAATTCTAACGTGTAAATGTCATCAAATTTTGTCTCTGTCTTTTCTGTGTATAATGTTACCCTGACTAAGTGTCCAATATAATTTGTAATCTGACTCAATATTATGTTGATAAAGCTTTGGATGAAATTTTAAATTTATTCAATTTCTTGAGAATTTTTCTCTTCTTAAAAAGAGAGAGAGAGAGAGAGAGAGAGAGAGAGAGAGAGAGAGAGAGAGAGAGAGAAAGATAAAAGCTGACCTAGCTCGCATTGGCATACTTACTGACTGATGAATGAAAGGCATGTCTTGTGTAGCTGCCAATCTACTGGAAAAACCTGTGCTACCATCTGGGATGCTAAAATTCAATGGTTCTCTCTTCTTAATGACAATCTGAAACATAAATTACAACAGGATTACAAGGATAATCTACACAAAACCACATAGAAATAATTGATCAATGTATTTGGTATTGCTTAAGTTGTACTTGTTTGTCTTTATAATACACAATGAAGTAAGAGTTATTCTGTAAACAGTACCAAAATTCCCATGCACTTATAACATAAATCAGCTTCATATCAAGAAAACTTGTATCTCATTAAAAAAAAATCTTGTCTTTTCCTTCTCCCTGTTTTATGAGGGTTACTAAAATTTAATTTGGTACTTTAAATTACTAAATTAAATAATAACATATCTAATATGTTCTACCAAAAGTATACCTACCATCTTTAATATGTGGAATGGTATTAGAATATATTTACTTGAAATATTGTAAATTTCAGGAAAGCACCTTTAATTTAAATTAATGTAATAAGGCATGATATAATATACTAAATCCCAGCAATATAGTTCCACAATATAAGATATACATCAACTGAGAAATTTGTTAAGTATCCTTCCTTACTGGAATATTTGAACACAGTTAAAAAAGAAAAAGGCATATATGTAGCTGAAACTAAGAAAAAGACAGCAAGAAAATACATAAGAAGTGCTGAATAAAAAATACTTTCATAAAAAAAAAAATACTTTCATGTTATATAAAATGTATGTATCTACATATATACAAACATATTTATAGAATGTTTCTGTATATGAATAAAAAGTACGAATTTCTGAAATAGAAGAGCAGGATGGACTAACATGACACTATGAGAAGGAGATGAAGCAGAACTAACTCTTCATTTATCACACTACGGTGTAAGAGGACAGTATGCATGACTGGTGTCAGGAATAGCAGTATGTGATATACAAACAACAGAAAAGTTATTCAATGGCTACTTTGGGAAGCAGAATTGGCTGAGTGATGAGACAAAGTCAGTCAGGGTTCATTATGAGCTCTCCAGTATTCTCCTATTTTGGTAAAAGGACAGAAAACGGTCATTGTGCTTTTTCCAACACCTCTGCATCTCTATGCAAGCTCATCTCAACTCAAAAGGGAGTAAAGCTAACAAACTCACAACTTTACAGTGTTCTACCAAGGACTGGTTGCAAGAGTACATGGTATATGATGGGAAATTATTAATGTATAGATATCATCATACTTGGAACTTCTTAAAACTGCTAATTTTATTGGCTTAAGTTTCTCTTAGCAGAGACTAACACCTACTATCTGAGAGCCAATAGAATTTCTGGAAATACTTAGCTAACTTAGAAAACTTCGAAATATGCATTATTAGATCTGTTTTAGGTCATGTGAATACATAACATTTTATTTAATCTTAGAGAAAACAAAGTGATGTACAGGCTTTCTAATGAACACAATTATACTCTCTAGTTTTACTGAGGATCTAGGAAGCATTCTAAACTCCAAAAGCATGAATCTTCCACGTACTTTCTGAGTTTTTCTGATAGTTGGTGTCATGTCCTTGAAATAGTCAGGTTCCAGCTGTTCCAAAGAGTTTTGTTGTGTTGCCACACTCCCATTCCCTCCTTCAATCTTGACACTTGTGGGTGCATCTTCATCCCAGGAAGTCCACTCCTCCACATCTGTCTAAATGTAATTGATTGAACTGTGAGACACAAAAGGACAACCTAACAATCACCTCGACCTTCATTAGAGAAACAGGCTTTCTGAGACACTGGTTTTAAAACTCTCTTGAGCCACAGACATATATGCAATTCACACCACACTCCGAAACTACTTCAAGCAGGTGCTTTTGAAAACTGAGTTAGCATTACATGTACTGGACACATAGGGTAGACTGAAACTTTCCGTTCAACCCTAACCAAACTAATCACCTGACTTAAAAAAAAATGTATCAATATTTTCCACAAGACATGAGGGAAGTAAAAGTCTCAATGTGATAACAAATGCCCAAAAAACAAGGCAGAATTTTCAATATATCAGGAATTCGTGAATCTCAATTCACATGCAAAACTAATTACAAAATGGCAACCCCACGATGATATAAATGTAGGATACATATAAAAATTTAAATGCTAAATGTTTCATAAAAGTGGCAGGTACTTAAAATCAGTAGGGGAGAAATTAGATGTTAAGATACACACATACACACACACACACACACACACACACACAATATAAAGAACTGAATAAAAGTAAGCAAATGAGGGCTGGAGAAGTGGCTCAGCGGTTAAGAGAACTGACTGTTCTTCCCGAGGACCCGGGTTCAATTCCCAGCACCCACATGGCAGCTCACAACTGTCTGAAGATCCTGTTCCAGGGGATCTGACACCTTCACACCAATGCACATAAAATAAAGTTAAATAAACCATAAAAAAAAAGTAAGCAAACGATAAGAAATCACCGAGAATCCTGACCACCCAATCTTTCTGATGCAGTTATCTAATGTGAAAGCCGTGTTCTGGAGTATACCTCCATTACAGACTACCTGCTTAGGGACAGACGAGTAATCAACTGTGGTGGGCAAAGTTATTTGGTCTCCACTTAATTTCCTTCCTCTGCCAGATCTGAAAGAAACAGAATATATTTCAAGAAACACCCAGACAAGCATGAAAACACATTTTAGATAATAATTTACTCAGAAAATGGGACTTTTCAACTTTATAATTATTGTTTTAAACAATAACTGCCCCAAAAGCTATGATGAAAAAGCATGACTCAGCAATCTTACCAATGTTTCCCAAATCTTAGGCAATGTAGCTGCTTTTCGGTTAGGATTAGAATTATAGACAAATTTATAGGATTTGGGATGATTTGAACATCAAACACAAACGCAAGCCCCTCTGAGCCTTGTGTTCCCCCAGTGTTCTGGGTTCTGAAGATAAAGCTCTAAGCTACTAATCAGGAAGGACTGGTTTTACATTTCACAGATTGCTTGGTAAAATTAAGTATTCAACTATTAAAAAGTTTGAAAATCAGGGGTTGGAGAGACGACTCAGCAGTTAAGAGCACTGACTGTGCTTCCAGAGGACCCAGGTTCAGTTCCCAACACTTACATGGCAGCTCACAATTGTCTACAACTCCAAGATCTGACACCTTCACACAGACATACATCCAGGCAAAACATCAATGCACATGGAATAAAATAAAATTAAAAAAGGAAAAATTTGAAAATCAATTAGCTAAACAAAACCAATTGATTTCTAAGGATTTGTAGAGAAATACTACATTAATCAGGATATAATATCATTCAGCTGTTAACATGAGCTAAAGAATCCACACTGACAAGACATTCAAAGCTTTTTTACTGATGCTAATGAGAATTAATTTATCAGCTACAGTATCCTCATCTGTCAACTGGATAGCCACACTTCTAAGGTTCTTTTAAGGCTTTAACTAGGAAACGTATTTAAAGCAGCTAGAATAACATTAGCTACATAGTGAGATATAAAAACACAGTGGCCAGTAAACCCAGCAGTCTGGAACTCATTCCCTTGGAGCAAAGGGGGTTACTTTAGGACAATTCACATGCTTTATTTTATTCGCTTTATTTTTATTCACTTTTATAAAGACAAAACTATTACAGCCTATTACAAAATTTATTCCACAAGTATGGAATTTTACAACACATAATCCAGCTTCGTTTTGACACCTAAGTTTACTCTAATAAAGAGCTGGTTTTCTTTACAACTGAATGTATGCAGTCCTAAACATGCTGACACTGACAACAGAAACTCACAGTGATAACAAACAAAGCCTTGATATGAAACCAAATATCATTTCTTATTCTAACACTAACCTACACTGACTAGACTTTTAGAAACTGCAGACACATGAAGACATCGACGCTCCAAGACAATGGTTGACGATGCCTTTAACGTCTGTCTGGTACTAGCATTTACTCCCACCCTGCTTTCCCTAGTGAATTTCTGGTCACTCTTTTTCATTCTCTGACTTGAACATTTTTTCACCAAATCCTCAAGGGTCAACCACTCCATTTCTTCCATGTGTTTCTCGACTTCTCATCTCCCAGTGATCTCTGCAACTCCACAGCATTTCATCAATATGCTAACTTCTGAACAGGCTCACCCTACTACTGTGTGTACCTTCCTAAACTACCTGCTGAAGAGAGGGCTGATTACCACTTACGTCTGCTTTCCTGCTACCCTACCTATCACTAAGCTTCTCTGGAAAACTTATGCCAAAAGACCTAACAGTCTAACAGTTCCTCTGATTGATAGCGTTTGTTTGTTTGTTTGTTTGTTTGTTTGTTTGTTTGTTTGTTTTGAAACAGAGTCACTTTATACAGCTCTGGCTCCCTCACAGAAATCCGCCTGCCTTTGCCTTCCAAATGCTGTGATTAAAGGCATGAACCATTCCTGATTAAGAGTTAGGCCCAAACAACTCAGTACTTATAGATGTCCTAAGTTCTCTGTAGCCAATTGAAAATCTCAATACACATATACCTCTCTTTTCTTAACCCTCTCATGACCAAAAAGCTGAGAAAGGAGGAATGCAAACTTGAGGACAGCCTAAGCTACACAGAAATATAGAAGCCAGCCTGGGAAATAGCAACATCTTGCTTCAAAACAAGAAAAGAAAAAAAAGACAGAAAATAAAAATTATTATTTTTATTTGGAATAAAATACAAATTTTTACTATTGAAACATATATGCCATTTGGACATTACATAGCCTCTGAAGCCTTCAATCACACTGAATACAAACACCCTCACTTTCTGCTCTACATTAATTTTGGTGGCATAATGACTTTTAATTACAACCTAAGAACATAGCTTTGTAATGATATGTTACCAACAAAGCTATAGATCCCAGTGCTGCAAATATGAGCTGTCTGAATTTGGATTCCACCAGTGCTCAGCAGCTACTGACCACTGTAGCTCTGCTGGAAACTCTTAACCCTTAGAACACACTTCTGAATGTCACGGGGAGTCCTGAGGCGCCTTAGAGTTGAGAAGCCACAGCTAGAGTATGTCATGTGCTGAGACAGGAGGATTTGGAATCTAAGGAAAACCAAATGTAGCCAAACACTTTATTCTGGCCACACACTTATCTTTTTTATAGTTTCTTTGTTTAAAGTCTCAAAAATCCATTTTTATTTTCTGTGTCTGTGTATGTCTTATGTGTGCCTGTGCATCACATGCACACCTGCTGTCTGCAGAGGCCAGGAGAGGGCCCTGGATTCCCCACACCTGGAGTTTAGAGATCTGTGAGCCACCATGTGGATGCTAGGAACCAAACCCAGGTTCTCTGCCAGTGCAGCAAGAACTCTTAGCCACTGCCATCACTCCAGCCCCTCTCTGTTGAAAGTTTTAAAAATAAATACAAAAATAGCATTTATATAGAAATATACATAGAAATACCTAAGCTTAACTTTGCCTAACCACTTCTAAACATTCCAATCATGAGAGAATACATATTATCTGTGATCACGGTACTATTTAACCTTGGTCTGCTTCTTTCCAAAATTTTACAGGACTAATTACTTAATATATTTAAATGGAAGATGTGAACATCTGAAAGAACAAAAACAACTGATATCCTTTCTAGATCAGCAAAAATGTTTTGAAAAAGCATAGAGATTAATGCGTACTTTAAGCAGGACAGCTAGTTTAAATACGATATCCATGTCTTTTGAAGTTAGGAAGTAATCTTCACCAATGAAGAGACAAATAGGTCAGTGTAAACACAGAAATCATTTACCTGCATATTAGTCTCTTTAGGAATGAGAACACTGTCGCTAGGCAGGTACAAACTTTAAATAACCGAAACTGAGTGATGGCCATGGCGAGAACCAAAACCTGTGGGAAAAGGAAAGACACACACACAGAAACAATGTATTAGACACATTGCTGAAGCCATGCTCTTCTTTTGAATTCAAACTAAAAAGTCCTTATGCACTAAGAGAAATTTGACATCTTCATTTTTCTCTAAAAGATACAAATATAACATTAAATTCCAATACAATGTAAGTAATTTTATAGTTGTGAGGAAGAATACTCTTCATCCTCAGTCTCTAAAAAATGCTTTGCCTAAACTAGTACAAATTTACTTACAATTTAAAAGCTCAAAAAAGGACAGCATAGTATATATTAAACCTTTCTATACCTTTTAAAATTTGATTCACCTCAACATAGCACTATGAAAAATATTTTCAACATTTTAACCTTGAGATACTCTCATTATTTCACAGATGGCGAAACTGAACTGAGTCAAGTCAGCTAACATGTTCTAAGCATAGTAAGTTCAGGCAAAGGATAAAACCCATCTAGTTCAGGTCTGCAAACTTAGTGATCTGTTCAAAGAAACAGTGATGATTGGGCCTGCACTTAGTAAGTCTATTAATCTAGTCTCTGAGGAATAAGGACAAATCATTCCCAACAGTAACTTGCAGGTTTTTAAAGATAGCTCATAATAAAGTTTCCTCAACTAAATGAAGTTTTACATTAGTAGGTTAAAAATTAAATAATAAGAAATATTTGCCTCTCATGATGAGAAGGGAGATACAGACACATTAGGAAACTAAGATCTGTATCTTAACCTGAGTGGTAAAACAGGACTTGCTTTGTTGCATAAATTATTTATATATTATACCGCAATATAAAAGCTCAATACACACAGCCAAATCGTAAAGAAAAGGAAAGAAGAAAACAAGAAAGCAAGGAAAACACACTAACTGTCATGGCCCTGAGCTTGACTGCTCTGTAGTCAGTAACTGGCAGCTCCTTCTGAAGAAGCACAGCTAGTCCTTTCTGGTTCTAGGGTTAACAGTAGAATGCAGACTACTAAAGGTACAACGGAAAAGTTCCACAAGGTTCCCTTAGCAACGCCCATGTACTTTTGTGCACATGAAGACTGCCTATCTTAACTGAATGGCCTACTCAATGTCCAAGGCTGGAGGTGGCTCACTACTGAGCAAGGGCAAAGAACAGTGATGCTAAACAAAAGGGAACCAAGAGCACATTACCAATCTCCTTCTTCAAGTACTACACACACACACACACACACACACACACACACGCACACACACACACACAATTTATGACAAATATCCCCAAGGTGGTGTAGTTGGTTTCAAAAACTGCAACAAAGCTGACTCCTTTTTCTCAACGAATCTCAGAGATGCCAATGGCTTACAAGCATTATTTGGTTTCCCAATGTTGTCCATATTGTTTCCTACCCTCTTGGTGGAACAGTCTTCTTAGCCTGTGTTTTTCCACTGAAAAACTTCACATTTTTCTACTTCACAGCATAGTAATATCTATATACTACCTATGTGCCCTACCCAATACTTCTCTAGTATGTTGTTATCATTTGCAAAACAAAATTTGAAAGAAATATTTGATGCGTCATTATAAGTAGAATGAACAGAATAAAATGGTGAACTAAGGCTTCATTAAAGTTGATTGGTCAAAAGTACCTGTCAACAAATAGAAAAGCAAACTTCCCAAAGAGAAATTTGAGTAAGCATTAGTGCCCTGCACAGGAAATGGATGGAATAAAGACCATATTGCTGAGCAAAATAAGCTCGTCAGAAAGACAAAGACAGCATTTTCCCCAACGTTTGTACAAGCTAGATTTCCAATTCAGGAAGACATGAAAATAGATGTGGTACTATTTGTAAGAAGATGAGGGCCAGAAGAACAATAGTAATGGGGGGCAGGGGGTAAAACAAACTGCATTACATAAAGAAATGAAATATAATGGAGCCCAGTAATTTATACAGTCAATATACATTAATAAAAATTCAGGGTAAATTTTAAAAAATATAATAAAGGCAGCAGTGGCGCATGCCTTTAATCCCAGCACTCAGGAGGCAGAGGCAGGCAGATCTCTGTGAGTTCGAGGCCAGCCTGGTCTACAAGAGCTAGTTCCAGGACAGGCTCCAAAGCTACAGAGAAACTAGTCTCAAAAAAACAAACAAATAAATAAATAAATTTTCAGAAAAATTATTTAAAAGGTAGCTTTATAGCTCAATAGCATACATCACTAGGAAAGGACATACAGCAAAGAGATACTCCTGCAAGATTTTTATGTCCTTACTTAGGACATAACGCTGCAAATAGAAAGGGGTGAATAGATATTGGTGCACACTCTGTAACATATGCTACACTCTTAAGGAGAAAACACTTCCCTGCACAGAGAAACCCTCTTTGCTACTCAGTGGTCTTGAGTTTCTTTCTACATCTACTTTATTCAAAAGAAAAAGCCTAGAAAGATAGGACCCTTCCAGTGTGCCTCAGTTTCTTATCTCTAAATCTTGGGCAGTGCCAGCATTTATGCGCTCAAATATTTCCTGAATGAAAAGGAACCAGCATTCCTTGGGCCGTAACATGTTCGGGATGTAGTCCAAATGTTTCGCCATTCCCAGGTAACAGATGAAGGCCGTAACTGGCCCGAGTAATTTAGACAGGCTAAACCAGGATTAATTGGAAGAGATCCCAAGGTCTGACTCTCCCTACATATTCCGTTTGAAATTAGTTTAATCGTATACATATCACTACAGTCTGGTTTCTAAAATACCCTATCAACTAGGAAAATATTTGGGTCTACTTTGTAATTTGGGTGCTTTAAAATGCTTTCTAGAACCAGGCAATATTGAAATAGCCTACTACCAAAATACATGAATTAAAAAGCAGTCCTTAAAATGACTAACAAAATTCAGAAACTTTATATATGACAGAGGAAGAATTTTGAAAAAATGACATCTCCGATCAAGCAAGTAGGATGAGACGTCTGTTGTGTCAACTGAGAAAGATCTCTCTACAGCCGGGGTGGAAAGCATAAAGAAAAAGAATCCTGCATGAAGTCAATCCCTCCTTGCGCTCACTGATCACATGCTGGAGTAAAGATCCAGCCTACAATTCATTACGCCAAGTAGTGATACCCATTCAACGCGTCATTTAGTGCTGTACTTCACAACCCGAGCCTTTTCATACAAACACTCCAAAGTCCTACAATCTACAGCAGCACAGAACAGACTCAAAGGAAGCCCCGAACTCGCTAAAGTTAAAAATCCCCAAGGTTCCAATGAAAATCCCCCTGCTCCCACACAGGAAAAACGACTGGTCACCAGCAGAGGCAAGTAAGCAGAACCAGCAGCGCTGTTTTGGCAAGCTGGAAGTAAAAACCGTCTCTGTACCATCGGGCCTTCGCAAGTGACCGCGCTGGGGCAGCCCTCTAGGTGGGCCATCTTGTGAAATGACTCCGCGGTGAGTTTCCTAACTGAAATCATTTTCACTTTCGCGTGACCCACCTAGAATCTGGCCGACGGGGGAAAAAAACGAAAATCATACCCACTGCACAGATGAGCAAAACAACACGCGAGCTTTCTGGTTACGCAATCCCACGCCCGGCGGCGGGAGTCACGCCAGGCGCTCTACACTACAGGAGGTGGGAGCCAGCCGGGTGGGCTGGGATTCCGAGGCTGGGGACCTCGGGCCCCGGAGGTGCGAGGCCCGGAGAGGGAGGACAGGAAGGAGGCACATTGCCCTTGGGGAAGACTCAACACGGGGCTTTTCCGGGTCGGCAGCGCACAGGCCGGTGTCCCAGGCGGTGCGCGTGGCATGGCGAGGGCACACGGGCTCAGCCGGTTCCTAGCCACGCCGGGCTCGCCCCACAGGTCACCCTGACCCGGAAACAGTCCCCCCCCCCAGGGTGGCCAGGCGTGGAGGAGGTCGCGGGAAGAGGGCCGAAGAGGAAGGCAGGAGGGCAGGAAGTGCGGGACGACCCAGAGGGGGACCGTGGGTGGAAAGGAGGCGGGTGGGGTCGAGCCAAGCCCCCACTCGCGGGCGGGCGGGCGCGCGCAGGCCGC
>NW_004949117.1:1128635-1185400 GCF_000317375.1 Microtus ochrogaster
CGAGCGCGCGGGCGCGCACACGGCTTTCCCCGAGCTCGCGCTCGGCCGGCTCAGCCCCAGCTCCGCTCATTCAAAGCCGGGCGCGCGCTCCGTCGCAGCCGCCGTTGCCGCCGCGCAGCCGCCATGGCCGCCCCTTCGCCAGAAAGCCCGCCCCGGACTCCGGATCCGCCCAGGCCCTGCCTCCCCACCCAGACCCCGCCCCAGTCCCCGCCTTCAAGGCGGAGCTACGTGCTGTCTCCAGGCTCTCCCTTCCGCACCCCGCCCCAGGTCTCTTCTGGCCCAATAAGGAGATAGAATGCGTCTTTGACGTATAAGCCGCAAGCCAATGGGCGTAGAGGGCGTGGCTAGCACAACAGTGATAAGGAAGCTTGAGCTTTGGCCTTTTTATAGCGGTAGTTGTTGGTTTCCCTGATTTATTCATTTATTTATTTATTTTGGTCGTGGAGCGATTGGGTTTGTGCCAAGTTTCCTCCTTTCCTCTAGTATAGATGAGTGTCTTGCCCGTGACCTATCCCCTTTCTGCTCCATTCGTAAAAACCTGCCCGCCAGATGGGGCCAAGGGGAAGCTGCCTCTACATTAGGAAGCATTGGAGGAGCTTCTAGAACGGACTAGGGCCGACTCCAGTTATTGCAGCATCTGAGACGTTTACAAGTCTCCTCCAGGATTTAGCCTGCTCGACTAAAATCTTAGTTCAGTTTTTAACTGGAAGTAAAGGAGCATTTCCTCTAAGTTCCTCGTTATATCCTGGCCTGCATCAGGGCTAGGCATTTTACCAAGCTCCTGTTCTTTTGTGGTTCTCTCTTGGAATAGGATATTTTTATGTTGTTTATTTTTGTTTTGTTTTTACTTTTTATTGTACATATTCATTGTACATATTACTGTGTCCCATATAAATGCTTTCACATAAGGATACATTGTATCTTGAACCCCACTACACCACCCCCTTTTTTTCCTTCTACCTCCCATAGACCATTGTTCCCCTAGAGTCTACAGCCTAGACAGTTTCCTTGTACTTATTTATGAGTTTCCATGCTGTCTTCTATCTTGTATGCTAGTAAACCCTAGAGCAACTGTTCTCAAGCTGTGGGTGCAAGCCTTTTAAGGCTTGAACAACCCTTAATAGTACAAAATTACAGTTATGAATACCACCAAAAATGATTTTATGGTTGGGGTCACCTCAACATGAGCTGTATTAAAGGGTCACAGCATTAGAAAGGTTGAGAACAGCTTACAGTTTGTGACTGTATTGGACTAGGAACCCTTAAGCTACTGTTGGAAAGTGGCTGGTGTGTGTGTGTGTGTGCGTGTGTGTGTGTGTGTGTGTGTGTGTGTGTGTGTGTGTATGATATAGCCAAAAGCTGAAAACACTTTTTTTCAAATTGTTTCTCAACTAGTCTTTTTCTTCATATACCAAGATTTCCTGAGTAAATTGGGAGGTTGGGGATCACGAGATAGGGTAGAAGGAGATGGGGAGAAAGAGAGAGGAGCAGAGAAAAATGTATAGCTCAATAAAAACAATTTTTAAAAGATTTGGGAAAAAGTGACAACTGCCTTTGTTCTCCCACCATGTTATCTGTTATCTGTCACTTAACTTCCAGCATTCTGCCCACCCTCCTCCCTGCAATCTGCTCCACACTTTTATTAGTGATTTAGTGTGTTTGCTTTTTTTGTTTGTTTGTTTTTTGTTTTTTGAGACAGAATTTCTCTGTGTAACAGGCCTACATGTCCTGGAACTAGCTCTTGTAGACCAGACTGGCATCAGACTCACAGAGATCCTCCTGCCTCTGCCTCTCAAGTGCTGGGATTAAAGGCATTCACCACCACCACCCAGCATATTTTATTATCTTTATCTGTCTTTGAGAGTCTTGCTGGTCTTGAATTTAAGCCCCTCCTGCCTCAGCCTCCGTGGTTTTCTGGAATGACTAACATGTACCACCAATTCAAACCAACAGTTTAGTATACTTACCCTGCAGGAGGAAGAAAGTGAATTTAGCATTCTAGGTAAACACAGATGCATTATTTAATCTCTTAATCTGGGTTTCCTTATAAGTGAATTTACTGCTTACAAAACTTTTTGTGAAGTCTGGTACATACCAAGCAATCATAGATTATAGCCATTCAACACTTGACCACTTTAAAGAAGTCCCCTGCAGTCTGCTAAACAGGTATCTTAACTGTAATCTCTTTTATCTTACAAATTCCAATAATCTATCATTTCCAATATTTTTTGAATTTCTAAAATTCAATAATTCTGACATGAGAATTTTTTTCCAAAATAGGGTTTCCCTGTGTAGCCCCTATAGATCAGGTTGACCTTGAACTCAGAGATCCATCTGCCTTTGCATCCCAAGTGCTGGGACTAAAGGTGTGCACCACCACTAGTCTGTTTTATCTTTTTAAGTTTATTACTTATACCTTTGTTACAAATTACTTATTATATCCCATGTTAATTTCTTCCTTTTTATGATTTTTTTTCTCTTTTAATTTGTCACTTCCAATTAAAAGGAAGGAGGGCACACACTTCTGTAGAAAACCTTGTGACTGGGTGCATCCTTGCTTCACAACATAGAGCGATAGAAAAGCAGTGGTACTGGCTGGCTAGTTTTATGTCAGTTTCACATGAGCTAGAATTATCAAAGAGGGAGCCTCAATTTCATTGACAATGAAAATGACATACTAAGATAGGACTGTTGTCAAGTTCGTGGGGGCATTCTCCTAATTAATGATTCTGTGAAGAGACTCAACCAATTGAAGGTGGGGCCACCTCTGGACTGGTGGCTCTAACTTCTACATGAAAGCAGGTTGAGCAAGTCATGTGGAGATAGCCAGTAAGCAGCATTCCTCCATAACATTTGCATCAGCTCCTGCCTCTAGGTCCCTGCCTGTTTTTAGTTCCTGTCATTTCCGACAGTGATGATGGGTGATTTGAATGCAAGCCCAATAAGCTTGTTCCTCCCAGAGCTGCTTTGGTCATAGTGTTTCATCATGGCAATGAGAACCCTAACCAAGACAACCAAACAAAAGATTGAAAACTGAATTTCCTTTTAAAACGCCAATAAGAATATTTTAAATCTTCTTGGTGATCTCACAGGTCAGCACTTCAGGATCCCTCCTGGAATACGGGTGTGAGTTCAAGCAAGTCTGGGGAATGAAGACACGCCTCACCTTTAGGATGTCTCTAGCCTTTCTCTGCAAGGGGGAATCAGCCTACGTCTGGACTGAGACACCTTAACTTAGCCAAGGGTGTTTTTTACAGTTTTCATATTTGCACTTAAGCAAGTTGATTTCCATATTCTCAAAACAACCTGACTGGGCTGCCAAATGCAAATACCCAATTCAGGAATATCACAGTTTGCAGGATTTTCCCAAATACTTTTCTTTTCTTTTTCTTTTGTTTTTGTTTGTTTTTCATTTTTTGAGACAGGGTTCTCTGTAGCTTTGGAGCCTGTCCTGGAACTAGCTCTTGTAGACCAGGCTGGCCTTGAACTCACAAAGATCTGCCTGCCTCTGCCTCCCAAGTGCTGGGATTAAAGGCGTGCACCACCACCGCCCGGCCCCAAATAAGTTTTTCTGTGTGTTTTGTACCCTTGGAAAACTCTCAGAGAAAATTCACATAGAGGACAGCAAGAGAAAAAAAAGTAATCGAGAAACAAAGGACTTATTAGGGCTAAATCTTAGTTAGCACTTTGGAGCTAGCCCCTCAATTAGAGAGCACCTTTAAGTTTGCAACTTCAAATCTTGTCCTGGGGTGGGGGAGGATGATGTAAAGTAGGAAGAACAAAGAGATTTTCAGATTCTCAGTGGAAAGGGCAATAAAACAGCCCACTAAAATTACCATAAGAAAACACTCAATAGGGTAACTGTTACTAATTGTAACTTTTCCTGATTGTAACTGTTACTGATTTGTAACTTTTCCTGATTGTAACTGTTACTGATTTGTAACTTTTCCTGATTGTAACTGTTACTGATTTGTAACTTTTCATGATTGTAACTGTTTCTAATTGTAACTGTTCCTGATAGTAATTGTAGGTGAATGGCATTTTCTATATTGCCTTTCTCAGTGGGGTCTAGTTCATCCTGCCTGTTCTGTGCATAAATATTTGCCCATTTTAAAGCTACTGACCATCCTCCTCCTCATTTAATTCAGGCTCCCTTTGGGAGGGTCTTCATTGTTTAGGTTCTCCAGATGTGGCTGAGTCTTCTGCACTAATCCTGTTCAGTGGTTGACCAATTTCTGGCTTTTCACCAAAGGATACCTCTTTTTTTTTTTTTTTTTTTTTTGTTCTTTTGTTTTATGTTTTTCAATTTAAACCAACTGATGAAACTTGAATGTTAGTAGGGTTTTATTAATGAGCAGCTGTTCACAGTTGGATACAGATTATGAAGTCACATCCATTTCCTGATCAGGCAAGACAGAAGACTTGCAGCTCATAGCACTGAGTGAGAGTGTGGACAGACGTTTGAAAGCATAGACTTTTTGATAATTTTAGTAGATTGTTTTTATTGGCCTGGCTACTATAGAATTTTACTTGCTTTCAAAATAATTAACATCAATATTCTGGAAATATAAATGCTTTTAAATATCTAAAATCACTATGTCTTAAAGATCAGCTAGTCTGGGCCCTGCTTGGTGGGTTTAGACACAAGGTTTATGAGTTGCTACAGGATTGTTTGGTGGCTTAGTGGTTAGGAACTTTTAGCAGTAGTGTGAGAGAAGCTATCTGTAGTTGTCTGTTTTTTGCTTTTATTCTTTTTATTCTTTGGGGCTCTTTGCTCTTTTGTCCTTTGAGGGGCCCACCACCCAGTTCCCAAATAAATCACACAGAGGTTTATTCTTTCTTATAAATTTCTGGCCTTAGCTTGGCTTGTTTCTTGCCAGCTTTTTTTTTTTTTTAAACTTAACTACCTTTTGCCTATGGGCTTTTTCCTTTTCTTACTTCTGTATATCTTACTTTCACTCTTGCTCCATGGCTTGCTGTGCGGCTGGTCCCTGACTTCTCTCCTTGTCCTCTTCTTGCTCCTCCCCCTTCCAGATTTTTCCTTCTATTTATTCTCTTTGCCTGCCAGCCTCGCCTATCCTTTCTCCTGCCTCACTATTGGCAGTTCAGCTCTTTATTAGACTATCAAGTGTTTTAGACAAGCAAAGAGTCACAGCGTCACAGAGTTAAACAAGTGTAGCATAAATAAAAGCAACATGCCTTGAAATGATATTCTACAACCATTATATTTAGCAGTCTTGAGCTTGCATAAGGCTGTTGGGTACTTACTGATTGGTTGCCCCTGAGTTATGGTCTTTCCAAGAACTGCTTTTTCAATTTCAATAAACCAAAACTGAGGCCTGTTCCCTTGCAGGTCTATTAGGAGCCTGTCATGGCACTGGTTTGGCTCCTTGGTTTTTTCACTAGGTATACTATACATTTACTATGGTAAAGCTATTTATCTCATATTATAATAAATATTAAAAATGAAATTAAATCTTTTTTTCAGTGAGAATTAAGTTCAGGTTGTAAGCACACAAGAAATGCTAAAAATTTTAAGTTGTATATTTTTTCTTAGAAAGAATTTGCATATACAAAGGCTCATCAGTCTAAATACATAAATTTCTCTAAAAAAAAACTGTGAAAATGTTCTTGTCATGTAACCAGATACACTCGTAACAAATACCTTACCCAAAAGGAATTACTTTCTCTGCTTATAGGCACAGATTCCATTGCCATAGCAACTATAGCTATTTGTTCTGTAACTGAGTGTTGATTTTATACAGTGCTATTTAAAACATGAGGGCTGTAAGTCAGGATGAAGTACAGTTTCTGGAATAATTTGGAAACATCTTTTTATCTGAAAAATATATAGTACAAGAAATTTTTCATTATTCTGTCTATTACTTAATTTACTTAGAGATTTCTTCTAATTTAAAGATACACAGTGTGTCAAATCCTCATATAACCCTGAACCAGAAGGAACTAGTCAAACAAAGTCAGCACTCATGGGCAAATAGTGTTCCTGGCAGTGCAGTTTCCATAAGTATTCAAACATTGATTCATAATAATGCAGCTACTTAATATATTATGTCCTATGAATGGGATACCAAGCATCCAAGCACTTATAGCTTGTCTTCTGGAAGGCACTTTCCTTTGATATTACACAATTTATATAATGACTGTCTAGAAAGAAGTCAGAATAAATAAACGGTAGAGTTTCTTTCACTGGCAAATTGATGTTCTTGGTATTTGGAGCCCACATGAGCGAGCTGAAAACACCCACTGATGAGTCTGGACCCTACAGATAAGAGTTTTCTGACTATCCACAGAATGGGTCAAATCAAGGTATAGGTTTTTCTGATTCAGGTGCTATAGATAATGTCTTGGTTTGGGTTAATGTTGCTATGATGAAACAGGCACGACAAAAAGCAAGCTGGCAGAGGAAAGAGCTTTTTTGGCTTACGCTTCCACATCCATAGCCTATCACTCAAGGAAGTCAGGAGAGAAACTCAAACAGAGCAGGAACCTGAAGGCAAGAGCCGATGAAGAGGCAATGGAGGGTTGCTACTTATGGGCTTGTTCCCCATGGCTCACTCAGCCTTCTTTCTTATAGAAACTGAGACCACCAGCCCAGGGGTGGCCCTACCCACAGTGGCCTAGGATCTCCCCCATCAATCACTAATTAAGAAAATGCTCTACAGACTTGCCTACAGCCCAGTCTTAATTGAGGTTAAATAGGCTAGGTTTCTCTAGCCTATGTCAAGTTGACATAAAGTTAGCCAGAACAGTTTATTGGAAAAAATTATATAGCATGGCTCAGAGAGACAAAAGTTGCATGTTCATATGTTTCTCCTGGCTTTAAAAATCTTTTGTTTTCTGTGTTTAATTTGGTGTACATTTGGAAGCTAGAAAAATAGAAAGGGGGCATTTGTCATAGTGCATTAAGGGAACAGAGATAGAATATAGGTCAGACAAAAATTGAGATGGGGGGATTCTGGGGGCAGAAAGTTTAAAGCAGAGAGAGATTTTTTTTCATGTGAGAAACAAAGAAGATGGAGGGGCAGGTGACCAGTTAATACTCACTCAAGTCAAAGTGAATGGACCCCAATCAATCCTGCCTGAGTCTCTCACTTTATCGGGATTACAAAATATCCTCTCCCATGCAAAAGATACTGGTACAAATGAACTGGGTAAGGCCCTGTTTGCCTGTAGAGATTGGAAGACTAGATGTGTTATAAGAGCTCCTAAAAGGGAGGCAACCTTCTGAGATCATTTCCTTACCCCATGTCAGGCACTCCCTGAATTCCTCAATGTGCTCCATCAGCTCTTTGGTGAGATATAATCCTAACATTCCAATCCAAGGCTGGATATTATTAGGGAAAAAGACCATGCTGGCTGCCATTGTTCAGCAGTCACTAGAATGGGTACACACCACCCAGGAGGGCACTCCCAGAGTATACTCTCTAGTCGATCAAATAGCTGATATGATCACAAAAATCAGGACACATCCCTTCAACATTATGGAAAAAAATTCCTCTAAATTAGTAATTCCATCCAAAATTAAGGATTTAGAATAGGCAGCCAGACATTGTTCTCAACTGAACCTCACCCTGGAGGGATTTCTGGGGACCCTGGATACCCACTTTGGGGAGTCCTGGTTAGTGAAGCTATATCAAGAAATACACTGAGAGTCCCCTTAGTCTTTTCTTCTAGGCCCCTGATGCAAACACTCACTGCTTACACAGATGGTGGGAAGAATGGGGTTACCTTTGTAGTTTTCCCTGCGGGGGTGGAGGGACCGAGACAAAGATTACCAAAATTCTCCCTTGTGGAGGATCTGCTTAATATAAGGAAATGATGGCCATATATATTGCCCTACAAGAGGTCCCAGAACCCTGCAACCTCTATTCAGACAGCTCTTATGTGGTGAACCTAATGCCACACTTACCCTATGTCTATATCAGATTGGATGCTAATCCTATTTCTGCCTTGATGATACAACTCAGATCGCTCATAGAAGGGAGAAAAAAACGCTTATACATTCAACGTCTCAGAGGACACTAAAACCTCCCTGGCCTCATTTCCCAAGGGAATACTGCTGCGGATGCTGCAGCTTCAGGGGCCTGTCTCATAGAGGTCTCAACTCCGCCCATATAAAATGCTACCCAAATGCATGGCTTAACTCAGGTCACCTAGAGAGGACTCAAATACCCATATCCCCAGATCCCTGCAAAAGAATTAAAGAAATTTGTTGATACATGCCAACAGTTTCTCCATACCCACCCCCTTTTACAAGAGCCAGGGATGAACCCAAAAGGGTTAGGACCCAATATCATCTGGCAAACATGTAACACATTACCCTCCATTTGGCAAATTAAAATATATGTTTGTGACCATAGACACCTACTCTAAGGCATGCTTGGCTAAGGCCCACTCAGGGGAAAAGGCAACCCATGCCAAAAGCCACTTCTTACAATGTTTTGCTACATTGGAATGACCACAACAGGTCAAGATTGACAACGGCCCCTGTTTTATAAGTAAAACATTATTAGAATTCTTCCAGAGATGGACTATATCCCATATCACAGGGATCCCATACAACCCTCAGGGTCAAGTGATTGTAGAAAGACATCAACAATATCTCAAAGAGGTCCTTATAAAACAAAAAGGGGGAGAAGTCTTCCCCCATCTACAACTGCAAAAGGTTAGCCATCAACGTTTTAAATTTTCAAAAATCAGATGAACAAAATAGATTTCAGAAACATTGGGGATCTCTACTAAAAAGGCCCTGCCTAAACGTTAGGAGGAAGGATCCTCTTACTAACCAATGGAGGGGCCCAGACCATTTGTTGACACAGGGCCTAGAATACAGATGTGTTTTCCCAAACAGAGGGGAACACCTATACTGCTGCCTGCTCAGTAACTTAGAATTTCTCCCCTCCTCTCAGGACAATGGGGAAGACCAAGAAATGCCAATAAAGAAAGAAAGAGATTATGTTGGACAACCCCTAAATTCAAACACAAGAAAAGTAACAACTGCCCAAGGGACACTGACACTTGAGGAAAGTGTTATCTTTTTATTTCAGATGGTCCTCCTGGCAGTAATCATGTTAACTCTTCTCCCGGAGATCAAGGTCCAGCCCCCCACCAACCACAGGAGGTGACGTGGATCCTGTTGAGCGATGGTTTAGGAAGGATCCTAAACCAAACTTCTCAGATGAGGACACCCTGGATGTGGTGGACTGACCTGATGTTTGACCTCTGTGATTTGGCGTGTGGGAACTGGGACATGGTGGGAGACCTGAATGCAGAGGCATTCAGGGTGCACCCTACCCCAAGCATCTTACTCTAATGAGCCTGGGTGTTCTCATGTCCTTAGGAGACATGTCCTCCTGCAGACGCCCTTTTATGTCTGCCCAGGAAGCAACTGCACTGCCTCTGCTATTAGAAACCACCGGGAAGCTCCTGATTACAATTGTTCTTCCTGGGGATTTGAGCAGACCGGGCTGGATGTAATTAGAAAAGACAGAGGCTGCATTACGTTATTTACAAAAGTCTTTGGATTCCTTAGCAAGGGTAACCTTACAAAATAGGAGAGGCTTGGACTTGCTGTTTATGGAACAGAGAGGAATTTGCAGGGCACTTAGGGAAGAATGTTGCTTCTATGCAGGTCATTCCGGGATAGTTACAAGAACCCTAGATGAGTTAAGAAAAGATATTGATTCATTTAAGTCAAGGACCTTGCATGAGACCCGGTTTAATTGGTCCCCATGATTTACCACACTCATCTCTTCCCTAATTGGGCTCATGCTATTTGTTTATTGATCTTTTTCACCCCATGGCTGTCTTTTCACTCCAAAGGCTGAAACAAGCATCCCAAAAACAGATACAACAGGTACAATTCATGGCCCTTCAAGTACAGTATGATAGGCTCAATACATCTCATCCCACGGATAAACTCTCAATTTGGGGGTATCCAGACTGAAACTCCAGGTAGGGGAGGTCCTGACCCATTCTCTCTCCCCGGTGGGCTATTCTGACTTGGTGACTGGAGTAGGGGGTGGGATATAAAACAAAAGGGGAAGATGTTGGGCCAAAATTATCTTAGGACCTGTTCCTCGAGGCCTGCAGGACAGAGAAAAGCCTGGCTCAAGTTTGAAGGAACTGAGTGAGGATGAGACAGAAAAATCTACGTAGATGCCCCTTCAGCCAGAGGAAGGGCTTGGCTGTCTCTCATTGGCTGGAGGTACCCCCACATCACATGATGTCACTTAACCTATATAATAAGCTGATGCTCTAAGTAATAAACTGAGTTCCTGCTTTGACTTGACTCCCTGTTGTGTCTTGATTGTCGTGCATTGTAGGGATGCAGAATGGGTGGGTAGCCCACTCACCTTTCCCTGGGGAATAAGGACGCTAAGGAGGCCTAGCAATTGTGCAACTGTGGAAAAGTTCACTCTCCAGGTTGGGGATCCTGGCTGTATAAAAATAAGAAAGCAGGCTGAACACTAGCATGCCTTCATTCTTTTCTGTTTCCTATCAGTACAATGTGGTTCTTGTTTTGATTTCTCAACATGAGGTGCAGGACCCTTGAACCATGGGAAAGAAAACAAATGAAAACACTTTCCTCTCGGAAGCTGCTTCTGTCAGAATGCTTTATTCCAGTGACAGAAGAGTTGGTGAAGACAAGACTCAAGACCAGGTGAGCCCTGTGGCCATCATTGCAGAGATTCCAGAAAGGCTAGTCACAGTGTCACAAGACATAAACATTTTATTTGTTCTAGGAAACATAGGCAGATACTCTCATTTTCTTCCTATTCCCTGATCATTGCATAGACCACAGTGGCAATAATATGATGACCATTTTCTCAGATCTCAGATAGAACAAACATGGATTCAACTTTTCTTAGACAATATGCTCAAACCACAGATAGATCGCTTCTTACACTACATGCATAGAGTTTTGGTGTCCTTAAACAGGAAGCAGTCAGCTCTTCAGCAGACACCAGCTGGGGCTAATTTAATTCAATTCTGATGCCTTCTACCTGGAGATAGCATCGGGTCCCAGGTAAAGACTCAGTTCCCAAGCTACTCCTTTGACTTTAATGCCAGGGGCACACACCAGCTTGCAGGTTGTCTTATCTGTGCCTCCGTTTAACTGGATCACCACACCCCCTCCCTGATTTGATTGTATTGTTTGAAAAGCTCCCAGAATTTGTGAAGGCATACACAGAGACATTTATTATAAGGGGCATTATAAAGGTATAACGATGACTATCTGAGGTATGAGAAAGACAAAGCATACCTATGTGCTCTTGGGGCAGCATCATCCAGGGACTTCTGCAAGTTTACTGATCCAGAAATTCTCTGAGCCCTGCTGTCTGCTTAAGGTTTTATGGCAATTTCATCTAATACTAGCAGACTACCTGGGAAAAGCCAGCCTGGGACACCTGAACAGACACTTGGTGTGCCCTTGTAGTATCGCTTCTTTCTAACTATGAGACAGAACCATCTTTGAGATGGAGGTAGGGACAGAGTCTTAACTCTCAGACAAGTTAGTCTGAGAAAAGTAAGGAAGAGCAGAATTCCTGGGACCCACCTTGGGAAAAGAAATTGCGTTCTTTGGCTTGTCTTTGGGAGTTATAAGTCAAAAAATGAAAATATAACACACACACACACACACACACACACACACACGTGTGCGCATGCACCCCCAACACCAACACCATCCAACCACACATTCATACACACAGAGTGATTTTTCTTCCAGCAACTGAATAGAATAGCGAATTCTAATATTTAAACTTATTTTAAGAATTAAAATATCATTATCTAGGGCAGAAATGTCAGAGAAAAATGATTTAAAAACAAGAAATTCAAAAGAAAAAAGGAGGCTAGTATATGAATTGGCATTGCCTGTGGATTCCTAAAAGCTGGCTAAATATAAAAAAGTAGAGATTAAATTGTGATTTTTTTTCCATTATCTATTATGGGAAAGTAATACGATAATTTTAGAAAGCTCTTAAAAAAAACAAACATCCAACAGCTAGGACAGTTAAATTAGTAGCTTTTAACAAGTCTGTGGCAAAAAAGAAAGCTTTTAGAAATCCTTTTTACTGCCAAGTATCATATTATAGAACCTCTTGATTAAATGTCTACAGGAAAAAAAAACTGGTAAAAAATTTCTAGTGGATGAAAATAAAACTTAGAGAAAGAGCTGCATACGGTGCCAAGTGTGTGGCCTTTACCACACACGCATCTCTCGCAGAACCCAGATTTGCCCTAGAGATGGTAAATTACAAACCTCGGGACTTAATTTTCTATCAGAAATGAGGTACCGTGAGTGGAAAGTAGAAGGGACTGGCCTTAGGAAGCCTGACTGTATGTCTCAGCATGGAACAGAGGTGTGTTTGGCTTCCTCAACCCTGTCAGGACCATGCTTTGCAGGCTGTCAGTAAGTGACTAACATGGTATGAAAGTGTTCAGTTCCTGGGGGATGTCACAAGTACCAACACTATTCTCTGACAAGGCAAGTTTGTCATGGAGCTTTCCTATGTCTTCTCCAAACCTCCTGTCTAGGACCTCTCCCGCAAAGTCATGACTCCGTCATATTCCAGCTGCGACTGGAACTTTTTCTACTGCTTCTAGTCATGCATTGCTTCCTTGTCCAGTCACCTTCCCTTCCAGGCAGCCCTCCTAGACCATGCTTCTCACTGTTAGACTCTCTCTTCCTTGCTGCCCCCACCTCTCTCTCTCCCTCTCTTCCTCTCTTCCACCCCTCATCTCTCACACACATATATACACACACAAACACACACAGAGAAGTTCATACATAGCTCATCCCTGTGCATCAGGAGATGCTGTACCATGCAGGTTCTGCCCTTCAAGACAAGAGATTGCTACCTGTTCTCTGATGGAAGTCTTGGGTCACAAACACTTGCACACCTTGACCTTCAGGGACACACATTAGGTTTTCCATGAGCCAAGTGTAAGTCCTTTTCTCTTGGCTTGGAATTAGAAGCTGGTGTTTGCTATCCCCTCTGCTTTGAAATGTGGCTTCTAAGTACAGCCATCTCCAAAGATCAGCTTCTGAAAAAAAATCTTGTAATCTTTATGCTTTTAGGCGACTTTACTTTGAAAGATGTTACATATTTGTGTGGTATCTCTTTGTACTTTGTCTTAGCCAACATTTATGTTTTTATATCTGGCTTTAGGTACATCCCCGTGAGAAACAGAACAAAGACAATTTTCTCAGGTGTGTTGGCAGAAGGTTGCCTCCCTCCCCCAACCTTGTCTCTCTTCCTTTTCACTTCCAAGGATGTCTAACAGGGGTCAAAGGTGAACATATTGGGAGATGGTACCCGGAAGATGGTATGCAGGAGACAAATGCATGGGCTTCATAGAATTTTATCAACTATCCCAGATTCATTTTGAGATCCATCTGCACCTGCCACAAATGGCTGCCAGGCCTTTAATGGGCATTCCACCAAATTAATCAGTCCCTTTAATATTTTCTGAGGACAAGTTACATTTTAATAGTCTAAAGGCTTTTGGGTAACCTTATTAATCTGTGCCTTTCTGAATTCTCCAGTTTGTCACTTTGGAAAATAAAGGTTTTTGGTTGGTTGGTTTATCTTTTTATTATTATTATTTTATTCTGTTGAACTCTGGAATCAGAACACGCACTCAGTAGAGATAGTTTTGAATGGGAAAGAAGACTAAGTGGAAACTAAAAATTCTGATAGCCAATTTTAGGGACACTAAGAAAACTCTTCTTCCTTTTGGGATTCCCAGAATACCTGCAGATCTGAAAGACAAGTGTTCAGCCTGCTGAAGGTCCAGAACAATCTTAGCACCAAGACTGCCAGAAAGTTCCATGACTTCATCCTTTGGAAACTTGAGCTTTGTGAAGGATACAAAAATAAACTAACCAGGAAAGATTAGTTTATTTTGTTTGCCTGTTTTGTTTTTGAGAGAGCCGCACTATGGAGATAGCCACACTATGGAGCCTAGCGTGCCTTGAACTCACTGTGAGGAGGCTTCTGCCTCTGACTCCTCAACACTAGGATTAAAGACCTGAGCCACTACACCTCACTCTGTCAACTCCTTCAAGGATTCTCTGCTTTGATGGTACTTGGAGGTGGAGTATTTGCTTCCAGATGTGAGATTCCTATAATTTTTAATGAAATAAGAACATACAAGTTTAAGGAATCAACAGAAACTTGTATTTTGAAGAAATCTGAAATTTTGGATTAAATATAATGATTACATGTCAAATATTATAAAAATACTAAAGGACTTTAGCATCTTTTCATTGAAAACACTGTGGGCTTTTTCCTGTTGAGTAGCAAAATAGTCCATACAGAAGCGGTTCTTACAGTTTTGTTTTCAGCCTTTCTTCAGTACGGCACTTTAGTTGCTTCCTGTAAAATGACAATAATACATTAAAAAAAAAGGATTAATAACATACAGCACATTTAAAAGTATGCGCTATTAATTTTAACTTTTAAAATATTTCATGGTTTGACTATCAAGGTAAAAGTAACATAAAATCATTGTAAAATTTATAAAATTTTCATTACCATCAATAATATTTTTTGGTGGAAATGTATTTAGAGTTGCAATTCATATACATTTGCACAAATCTCTGGACATCTTTTTTGTGTGATGTTAACAGCCATTGGTAATCAGTATTTAGGTCTGATTTTAAGGGTTACTTCCATTCTTGTTTTATGGTTTCCTGTCTTCTGTCTACCTTGGGCTGGTTTTGGTTTTGCTCTGGGTCTTTTTCAATTTTTCAACTTGCTTTTTTCTAGGTTTTACAAGTTTCCAGGTTGAATATATGCTACTTTTATAATGAAACAAAAGCCAGTAAATATTACATGTGTACTAATGACCAATTTCCTAAGTTATTTTGATCATGTTTCTTTAGACACATTTAACCAAAAACCTCTGGGCCATTGGCTCCTATAGGACATTTCTCAGGGTGTCTTCCTTGATCAAACCTGATTTTTCTTAACCCAGAATGAATCTACAGCCTCTTCTTTTCCGTGGAAACAAAAGCAAAACCTCTTCTCCAAATTAACATATATTTTGACTTAAATTTTGAAGTCAAGGCATTTTCAAAATCTATATGTTGGATTAATTCAGCACAGTCACGACCTGCAAAGCCAGGCTGGGGAAGCTGAGTTCCTTTGAATTCCCTGAGTGTTCTGTAACAGTTTTCTCCAAGATTGAAACAATCCATCCTTCTGCAAAGTCCTTAAGTAGGAAGGTAAACAGTTCCAAATAGCTTCAGGAAATACCTGAAACTGACCAGACTCTCTAGGCCCCCCTTCCCAAAATGTGAACAAGCCAAACTGCTGAGACTCACTCTCAGACAAGCCAAAGTGCAAAGAGTGAGACCAGGCCAGCGCCCTGGAAGAAACAGAAGTCCCCAAAGCTACCTGTAGAGTCACTGAGGACAGTCCTCAACCGGACAAGCTGCCTGCAAATTAGAATAATCAGAAACAGATTGCAGGAACCTCTGATCCCATTTGTTCATGCTATCAAAGACATCGTTGCATATGTCCAGAGAAACAGCCTGGGGTCCCTTGCACACAACAGCCCTAGACCTCTCAATGTATTATGGGAATTGAATTTTTTTTATTTATCCTAATTACAAATGTTTACTTAATAGCAAAGCGGAAGCCATTGACAGATTTTTGCATTTGGAAAAATTCCTGGACAAGACTCAGTAACTATATAATTTACTAATGATTTGAAAAATAATAGTTCCCTAGTTGGCAAAAATCCCAAAGTTGTGAGGGACAGTCAGAATGACTGTGGAAAACAATTGAAAATCAAGCCATTTCATGTTCAACTCTAGCATACAGTCAGCAGTACTTACCACTTATTTAGTCAAGTGGTAGTCACTGGACTATTAAAAATTTTTGAAAAACAATCTGTACTTTCATTAAAATTCGGCAGACATAAAGCTGACTTGTGTGATGTATGCTTGTTATTGATAGATACACCTATTATCCCTCGTCTTCAACTCCTCTTCCTTCTGCCTCTCCCCCATGCACTCAGCTGTCAGCAGACAGTAGCGAGTCTCCAGAAACCACGCTACTCCCTCCACAGCTGGACCCTCATTATTCTCTGCTGTGAGAAGGGGAGTCACTCAATGGGTCTCCCCACGCCCCAGCCATTGATTTTAACCTCCTTTGCTGTTGTTATTACTCCGAGAACCAGTATCACGGAGACCTTCTTCACCTGGCTTCAATTCCAGTTTTGGATTTTTATTTGACTACTTCAGTAGTCTAAATTACTGCCCCACTTCAAATTCTTCTTCAGGCTTATTGCATGCGCGACGTTTCCACATCGTTAGTCTTTCCCAAATCAGAAGTTCTTATCTTTTAAATCAGTCATAAACTGATTAATATCTGCCAACGCTTTAAGCATTTTATGTCTTGCCTAGGCACCCCTACCCAATCAACAGTTCTAAGTCATAGGTGAGGGCTATTTTCCTTTGAAGAGTTCAGATCAACTTGACTGCATTTTCAGCACACATAATACACAAAGAATATGCTCTTTTATGTGCTCAGAGTTTAATGAAGAACATGTTTGAACGCAAATCCAGTGTAAGCACATGAAGGCCTATGGTGGTAGTCATATGAAAGAGGAGATCAAGGCTGCAGGGGAGAGTATATAGTGAGGAGACATATATATATATATATATATATATATATATATATATATATATATATAAAACAAGGAAAGGTAAGAGACATTGTAGGCTGATGAATATGGTAAAGAGCTCATGCTGGATGAACAGACTGCGAAGGATGAACTGGAAAGCTCAGGGGAGCATGCCGTTGTGACTGAGATGAGGTAGTCGTGTGGAAGAAGTCAATGAGGACTCAGTGCTGGCTGCATTTAGATGCAGTCTGCCTTTTCCCGCTCCTGTATCTTCTTTGGCTGCTGCTTTTTCTTCTCTCTCCAGATCATAGACATCTTATGCAACCCACCCGGGCTTTCCGTGTTACTCACAGAGTAACATAACACCGTTAGAATCATTCCAGCTCAGAAAGGCCTTTCTCTCTTTCAATCTTTTCAAGTTCACTCTCTGTCTGCCTGCCACATTTCGTCCTAACCTTATTTTCAGCAGGTTACACCTGATGGCACCCAGGCCACGCCCATTAGGACCCCGTGACCACCGCTTACTGGTTCACCAAAGAGCCTGGGTCCCAATCTAGATCAGGGACTGGGCTGTGGGATGGGCCTGCCGGATCTGTCGAGGATGTAGGTGTCTGCGCGCTGTGCTGGCTGCTGGTGTATAACACAAACATAGGTGTTCAGGGACAGTCGCCACAAAGACTGGGTAGAGGAGCCAGCCTGGAAGTGGAGCTACCACTAAGAGAACAGAACCGAGAGGTGGAGAAACGGTGCCCAGAAACCAGACCACTTCTAGGTTGCTTAATTAGCTAATTAGTTGCATAAGCATTTCAAGCTGTGTCTGCCCTTTGTGACACTTGAGATTATCCTCAGGCCTCCACCTCCACAGTCTTGTATTCCAACCGTAATGGCGGTATCATTTCCATAGAGTTATCTTGTCTGTCATTGAGCTTGAATTTCTCTACATATCCAGCAGTGCAAGGCACAACCGCTGTGCGAACAGCTTTTGCTTAGGGAACACTTGCTGGCCCCTGCGATGGGGAGACGTAGGCTACGTACAAAATGAACGGCATTTACCTGCGGTTGTGTTCAGAATGAAAGCTGCAGCCATAAAGACTTCCAAGAGCAACAGTCTTCCTACGAGACAGCCTGTTACGACAGTCAGTATCTGGACCGGTGTCCCCACAGTGGATGCTCTGCTGTGGCCGCTGCCGCTGCTGCCACTGCTAGCGCTGCTTCCGCCTCCACCAGGGATCGTCTGTGCTGACAGGCTGAAGGTTCTAGATTCCACCCGAACCGCATTAGCCAAGATAAATTCAATTTTATAATTTTTTCCTAGGGGGAGAAAAAACATTGTAGTCGTTGACTTCGCTGCTTGTTTTAAATCAATTCCCATTTGTCTTTTATTGGCTTCAAAATCAGTACTAATTACTAATGAAGTATCTTTTTTTTCAGTGGAGTCTGGCGACATAGTTTGAGCACAGACGGAAATAATGAAATTCTCAGACATTCAGTCTGTTTCTAACCACAGGCAAGGGAAGCAGCACTGTCCCCAGGCAGGTCGATCCGGGATGCGCAGAAAGCCACATGAGCAAACGAGGGAGGAAGCAGGTGAGCAGCTGTCCTCTGTGGTTTCTGTGCCAGCTTCCTGCTTTGCATTCCTCCCTGGACTTCCCTTAGTGATGGATTACTTTCTGAGCATAGAATCTGAAAGGAACCGTTTCTTCCTTTAAGATGCCTTTGGTCCTGGTGTTTATCATAGAAACAGGAAATAAACCAGAACACTGAAGATTCTCCACAACAACTGGTTTGTGGAACTCGAGGCTCCCCAAATCTTCATCCGTACGTATTTTCCCTTTTCTCATTAGTTTGTAGAAAGTCTACAAGTGACTTCCTAGCTCAGCTCTGAACACTTGCAGATTATTAAGTTACTACAAGTCTACCTTAAGTAAAAAAAAAAGTATATATTAATTTTTAAAATATAAATGTAACATATTTACTGAGAATTTTGGAGCAATAACAGGCAAGAAGAGAATACAAATTATGATATTTTTAATGTATGATCGCTGATTATGTTTAAATTTCTCTAATTATATTTTAATTTTTTGTATATTAAGGGTATTTTATAAGGGGACCCGTTATAGTCAGGAAAAGGCATAATATAGCATTTTGATTTCTAGAGTTTATTGTCCAAAGAATTATAGAATATTTTGTCTATTCAAAGAAAACACACAACTCTTTACTGCTGAAATGGAGGACCTACTATGCTCCACTCACCTGTTCTGTGAGGCGTGAGATCTGTATAGTTGGCCCAACAGCTGCTAAATGGAATGGTTGTATTTCCACTAAGGCCACCAACTTGGTTGTTATTGGAATCCTTTAGGACAGCCTTTAAAGTAAGTGACGTAATTCCAACTGATACACAGTTACCCTCAAGAAAAAAAAAAAAAAGAACAGTAGAGAATTATAATAAATGCCCGGTCCTAGATCTTCAAAAAAGATAAACAATTTTTAAAATGTCTATTACAAATTAAGAATCTAAAGACTCTCCTAACCTCACTGAAAGAGACCCTGAACATGAACAGAAAAGAAGCGTTTCCTTTCAAAGAAACATTTTGGAAACACTAGCTTAAAGAGACAATCCACATGTCTAATGTATGTCTAATACATGTGGATAGCTAACTTTCACACTCAAGCCGCGGGAGAAGTGGTTCCCTCCTGGGGTTACAGTCAGAGTTCTTCACTCTTGGAGACAGGCGACTCCGGACTCACCTCCGCATCTACGGCCTTTATCGAGGGCTGCTGAGAAAATGGCTGCCCTGGCTGTGCTACCACGGGCTGAGCCACCACGGAGAGTGAGGACACAAAGGCCAAGTGGTGGACAGGAAATGCTGATCTTTCAACTGGCTGGGCAGTCACCTGGCATGGACAGAGCAAAGAAAGGAATTTTTCAGGACTGGCTGCATGTCACAGCAAATGCAGCCAGGCCAAGTGCATTTGAAATTCAGTTAATTTGAAATAGTAAATTCAACGTGTGGAATGGTCATTGCTATAAATACCCCTCTAGATCATAGCTATGACACATATTCAATGCAAAATACATGTGAAAAACTAAGTTTTAGAAGGTATGATCATGTCCAATGCTTGTGTGTGTGTGTGTGTGTGTGTGTGTGTGTGTGTTTGTGCAGGTGCATACACCTATGAAGGCCAGAGGAGGACACACAGGGAGTCATTTGATAGCACTTTCCACTGTCCCTGCTTGGGATTGGGTCTCTCAGTAAACCTGGAACTAGCTATTTTTATGCCAGTTCATCAAGTCATAAAAATCTCCCTGTCCCCTCACCCAGACCAGTACTGTGCTACAGGCACGCCTGGCCATGCCTAGCCTTAAATGTGAATAATGGGAATCAAAATTCATGTCCTCATGTATGCTCATTAGTTTTATATCAACTTGACACAATCTGGAGTCATTTGGGAAGAGGGAACCTCAACTGGGAAATGCCTCTATAATGTGGGCCTCTAAGAAGGTCCGCTGAGCATTTTCTTGATTAATGATTGATGCAAGAGGACCCAGTCCATGGTGGGTAGTGCCAGCCCCCAGATGGTGGCCTTGATTTGCATAACGAAGCAGGCTGTAAAAACTATGAGGACCAAGTCAGTAAGCAGCACTCCTCCATGGCCTCTGTTTCAGCTGCTGCCTCCAGGTTTTTGCCTTGAGTTCCTGCCCTGACTCCCCTTCGTGATAGACTATAACTAACTGTAAGCTAAAATAAATTCGTTTTTCACCAGGTTACTTTTGCTCATGGTGTTTTATCACAGCAATAGAAATCCCAACTAAGACACAGGCTTGCACTGCAAAGGTTCTAATCATATCTCAACCATCATTTATTTTTATTTTTTAAACTACATTATTACCATTTCAGTTAACCCATAAAAATGAAAAGACATGCTGCATGGGTTTCAATTTTGAAATATAAAGAAGGCTTTAATTCTTTTTTAAAAGCAACACCATTTTTTAAAGGATAAATTACATTCTACTCTAGTTGTGTGTTCTTACCTTAATCCAGCCAGAATCGGATGGTTGGGGAACAGGACTGGTAATAGACACGGAAGAAATATTGAATCCAAGGACAGTACTAATTTTTCCTAAGATGACAGCTTGGCCAAGAGAGCTAGAAATGTCCTGGAGCTCAGACAAGCGCATCTGACCTGTGGGGGAAAATCCATTAGGGCATTTATTTGGATCACAAGAATATAGACGTGTGTGAGTATGTGAAAGTTTTTGGCTTCCATTTTGTTTGTATTCTTCATCAGTAACAAAGAATGCACGTGTGTACGTGCGTGAGCACGTGCACACACACACACACACACACACACACACACCTGAAAGCACAACGAGAGAGTGTGTCTCTTGGTTTAAACTTTCCTGTCATTCTTTGTTAGAAGTGAAGGATTTTCAGCCTTTCCTGTCAGCACACATTACTTTTGCAGACTAGAGTATTTTTAGAACTGAAGTATAATAAGGATCTACCCATTATTAGTGTGTGCATTAATAACTTGCTGAAGTTATCAGGTTCCTAACCATCCATTCCCTTCTTTGGGCTTCTGGCAGTTTTGAAGGCTGCTTTTCAGACAGTACATTCTTCCCTTTCTCTCTTCCTGTCAGGGGACCTGGGGTTTCCTCTTAAACTAATCACCTCCACAAGGACTCCCACTTTATTAACCACACCTTCGTATTCCTTTTGAGAGAGTCTGATACTTATTCTTGATTTCTTCTCCACTTACCTACCAATTCATATTTAACCATACACTAATTTTCAACTTCCTTTGTCCTTACTGTCAAAATGCCCTCAGAATGAGAATTGTTAAATTTTACTTTATTCCACACACTGTAGCCAGAGTGATTCTTGGAAAACTGCTGTAACCAAGACGTTATTAAGATCCTGTGGCTTAAAAGATCCGCTGTCTTCCACATTCTAAGTCATGCCTTATGACTCAAAACCCTGAATTTCTTCCATTAAGAATATACTAGAAAGCTTGGTGTGCTGAGCAGTGTTACCTAACACGACACATTGGAACCCACACTCGGAATTTTCAGTTCACTTCGAAAGGTCTTCCTTGCACGACCCAGAGTCTCAGAAACAGGCTGAGTCTTTCAGCTTCCTCCCTCTCCCCTGACTCCTTCCAGATGTCTTCTCTAAGCTCTCTGAAGTGTGGATGCTTCTGTGGTCTAGGGGAGATGTACCCAGGCGCATCATCCCATGGCCACTGCTACTTTATGGTCACTGGCTCTCAGCACAGTGGCAGACGCAACCTCCGCTGCGCTGTTCTTCCATTTCTCCCGATTGCCATCTCAATACTGAAGACCTAGACATGGAAACTTCTGACCTGAGGACTCCACCCACCCAGACATCTCCTCAGCACCTGTGCTACCTCTTTCTGGGGTGCCTGACACTATGTGAACGCCATATTGTATGATGCTTACACGCTGGATACCCTGATGTTATGGATCAGCTAGATGGCTATGTACACATCTATCTTTTTACTTCTCTATGTTTTTTCATGATTCTTCCACACCAGGCAGAGTTCTAGAACTTTTCTTGAGATGTGCAACCCTACACTAAACTCTACTTTATAAACACACCATTGGCTTGCTTTTCTTTACATTCATGTTCCTATGCTCCTTGTTCTCAGACCTCTATCTTATATTTATCGAGGTCTATCTGGCATTGCTACAAAGGGATGAATAATCTGCCTGCTGTACCCTGGGCCCCTGCAACTCCTAGATTAAATCTACAGGTTAAGTCACACTGAAACCAGAACACTAGCCATATAATCCAAGGAAGAACAGAGCTGAAGAAGGGAAGTCAGCTATGACTCGAGGTAGATAACATCAGAGAAACCATGGCTACAACATAAGCCTAGTGAAGCAAGAACAATAAAAACTCAGAGAGAGAAACTGGGGTTCAACCTGAAGATCCAAAGAGCAAAACAGCCAGCTACTGGGTCTTACCTGGACCTCAGTCCGAAATGGTGGTCCTGCCTCCAGGAATCTCAGAATGAGACTGTGTCTGAGAGCTGTCTCCTCCCGATTTATAAACCTCTCTAGTGCTGGGATTCAAGATGTGCACCACTGGGATTTAAGTCATGCACAGCCTGGTTTTTATGGCAAGTAGTGTGGCTACTGCGATTAAAGGCGTATGCCATCATGGTTGTTTTACTTTCCCGATCCCCAGGCAAGCTTCAGTTATTGAAATATGAAGGAAATATCACTCCAACCTAGACGTCCTATGTTCTTCTAAGCAGCAGAGTTCCACTGGCAGCTTCCTCTTCTAACTGACTATCTTAACCTATTCTTACCCTTCAGCACTCAGATTAACTTACTTCAGACTTATTAAGTCAGATCCTTTTGTTTAATTTATTCATGTGCAACCTCTTCATAATTCCAAAGTGATTATTATTATAGAAATAGAGAAGTAAAAGGGTTTGTAGGCCTTTAGGGTTCAAGACAAAGAGAAAACAGGGCTCCCTAGTAGGCTAGTTTACACTTGACAATGACATGCCTTTATCTTAAAGGCCGCTACCCGTACCTGCGGTAGAGTTGCTTAAGAACCAAGCAGGAGCGGCTCCGATCTCCAATTCCACTGCGCGTCCCACGGATCTCCTCCTTCGCAGACTCCCTCCCATTATTCTGCTGACACGGATTTTGTCACTCGATATTTTTAGGAACAAGGCAAGGTTTCTAACCAGATTGTGAGAGCTAAAGAAATCGTCCTCTGTCATGGCAGGCAGTTGGAAGGAAACAAAGATGACTGCAGCAGTGTGGACTTCCACGGGTGTGGTTCCTTTAACCACAAGGTACAGCATCTGGTAGACTCTGTCAAAGTAGTTCTCACCTGGGCCAGCGGAACCCAGGTTAGGAAGGAATTGCTCTAGGAAGAAAAAAGGTCAAGACAGCAAAATATCAGAATATATTTCTATTGGCATAATGGCCAAATGCAGTATTTAATATTTGTTTGAACTCCCAAAAGTTCAATGGTATTATTTTCATAACAAAGCGTACATATTAAAATCCAAATGCCTATGAAACTAACTTGCAACATGATAATCCATTAAATAATACTATTAATAGTCATTGTATACAAAATTGATTTCTAAAAGAATTATCTATTGTCACAATAAAAACGAGAAACTGAAAAACTATGCACCCAGAAATTTATTCTGAAGTTATAGAAGATGATTTACATATTCTGAATTTTAAAGCCATGGGTGAAGGAATTTGGTGATTTAAAAGTGCAAATTTAAAATGGCCTTCTAATTCATTCAGCACATACATATTAATATTTCTCGTTCTACTGAGGACAGAAGGTATGTGATAAAATGAAGGATCTATTAAAACATCTCAGAGGACTCTGATGCCGTGCAAATGGGATGACGTGCTAGCTTGTAAAAACTATGATTAATCAAAACAAATTCTACTAGGGAATTGGATTTTATGAAGTGAAACTATACATTTACAGTGTTTGTGTGTATGAGAGAGAGAGAGAGAGAGAGAGAGAGAGAGAGAGAGAGAGAGAGAGAGAGAGTCAACACAATTAAGAACCAGCAGATCTTCACCATGTAAGCCCCAAAGGCTGAACTGTATTCCAGTGGTAGAATAGAACATGTGGCGTCTGGCTGTACTTCACTGTGCGAATCTAAAGAATGTGCCCCGTGCTACAGAGCAGGTATCAGTTCATACTCTGGTTAACACGCCTGTGCCATCCGTCTTAGCTGACTTTTTTATGTCACTGCAGTCATGAAGGACATAGAGATCAAGACAATAGAGCATTGCAGGTAACCTTAAAAAATAGAGAGGCTTGTGGTACAAAGGCATTCTGCATTCAGTGTGCTAAAGCTTTGAAGAAATCCTGCAAAAACAATGCAATTTTTTTTTTACTTTAATTTTTGGCCAGAGAAGCAATTGCATGTTTGAGCATCAGCACTGAAAAAAAAAAGCAAAAACAAGAAAAACCCCAGCAATACTAAGAAAAAATAAACGAATAACATACAAACACAGTCTTGTTAATCTATTAAAAGGCACCTGTGGTCTGATTTCCAGCCCCTTGCCTCACTTCATTCAGATGGTGCTTATGGTCTAAGGCTGTGATCCACAACCTAAGGGTTGCCACCCCTTGTACAAACACTGCTTTCACTGGGGTCACCCATGAGCATCAGAAAACACAGGGTATTTACATTACAATTCAAAACAATATCAAAGTTACAGTTATGAAGTAGTAATGAAAATAATTTTATGGCTGGGGGTCACCACAACATGAGCCAACCGCATTAAAAGGTGACAGCGTTAGGAAGGTTGAGAACCACTGATCTAAGGTATAATGGTACATAACAAGAATTTACATATAAAGCACTTGGGGCCGAGTGTCTGACATATAAGAATGTCTCTGGTAATTTTAGCTCTTTTATTAGTATCAAAAACAAGACTTGATTTACAAATGACAAAGACTATTGGCAACTCATTCAGACTTCCAGGTCTAGCTTATAGTTTGTTGTTTACAATTCTGCAATAGAGGGCCAAGATCATGGAGCCCAGAGGTAAGTAATCTAAGTCCACTCATGAAACACGTTTGCTATCAGCAACATTAGAATTCTATTTAATAAAAAGCCCTAAATGAACAGGGATAATTCTTGGTTTATAAATATCACTATGTAGATAAATGCAGCCCCTTTGGTGTCTTACATTCATATCATGTGTATTTTGTAATATTTAATTAATAATGTCGGTATTATGATAGCTTTCTTGACAATATATCTGATAACTAGAATTAATTCAGGAATTGGCCTCCATAGAACAGAAATAAAGCAGAGGGCAAGCAGAAGATTCGGAGAGAAATCTCTTTTAAACACAAGAGCAGTTAAACCACACACACCGAAGAAAAACTTAGTCAGGAAGTAACAAGCATGTCCATTACAAAAGCGCTTGTCTTAATCCACCTACAGAAAAAAAGTTGCAAGCAGGGATCATTCAAAACACTTTATGAATGATAACATCTTAGTTTTTTGTTGAAGGGAACAAAAGAAATAGACTTCCTTCTTTATTCACCAATGAACGGTTAAGGAAATGGTAGAAGAATAAAATGTTTCAAAAAATGTCTACAAGGAACTATATATATATATATTCACACACACATGCACACGCATGCACACACACACAAAAAAAAAAAAAAACCGTGTGTAATAGCCTAAGAAAATACCTGTGTTCAGATGTCTGTCAAGTTCACAGAATTTCTTTTGGGCATTCCATGCTGTATTTTTGGGACAGACCAGTGAATTGTTCACATAGACATCCAAACGCTGAAGTGTAGAAAAGAAAATTCCTACTAGAACTGCCTGTTAAAAGAAACATTTATATGTTTTTATTACAGCAATAGAACAGAATGCTTAGAATTTAGTTCTTAAAAAGGTATTCTAACTATGTACACCTTTTGTAAGATAATCAGTTTTTGTGAACTTAGGGCAAATATTGGAAAAATTCAAAATATGTTTGCATTTAAGCATTCATGCAGATATGATATATTAACCCCTAGCTGATGAATCCCAGTAGAAGAATATAACATAAGAAAGAAATTATTAGAGAAGTCATGGACAAGTTGCAGGCAGGGTCCCTTGCAAAGACAACAAAGTACAAAAGAGACTTTTGAAGCCAGTGGCTGGGACATACTTAACAGTGTTCTGCTTTATAGAAACACAAAATTCAATCTGTAATGTTGAAAACTATCTCACAAAACTTTGGTATGAAGACTGGTAAAACTCAGTTGAAGCGTGAAGAGATTCCCATAGGGTCTTATAGGTCGTTGTGAAGAATATTTCACACAGAGATGAGTGGAACCAATCTCATGTTTGCTACAGGAGAGGCCTAACATGTCCTCCATGACCGAGGTGAGCAGACCACTGAAGGGCAAGAGAAGACACAGGAAGAAGAGGTGTAGGCAGTTGCCTACTTCTAGGGACAAGAGTTGCTTCACTAAGTGGTAGCAGTGGATTTGGTAAGATTCTCTGACTCCAGCTGCTTGAAAAGTCAGCAGAATTCACGGTTGGATTGGGTAAGGGATGAAACAGTGAGAGGCACAATAATGATGCCCGAGTTTTTACCTTAGCAATGCAACTAAGCAATTCGACTCCTGAGAAGAAAGGATGTCTCTCATTTCTCCTCCGTTCCCTTCCTTCATCTGGCCAGATACATTCCTGTACTTAACACTCTAGGACTTTAAAGTCTTGTATAAGTAAAAAAGAAAGTCTGGATTATGGCACTACTGATCAATACTTTTCCCCACTGGCAGTCTGAATAAATTTAATGTTCCCAGCTGAGTAACATTGACAGCAAAGATGTGACACTATCAGAGATGTTTAAAATAATATGCTGAAAACATGGCAATACATTCCAAAGGTATATTTCTGGTATGTATATGTATAATATCAACATGTAAGAATAGGAAAAACAAATATATTACTTTACGTCATACATGATTTTAGTCTAAAAATTCAGGCTTGCTTGCTCGTCACTCAATCATAAATATCAGTCAGTTCTCATAAATGGCACTTAGGAATCAACGCATATTGGAAGGAAGAGTTTGGTACATATGTATTCTTCCAAGAAAGGAAACCCTGTCCAGATTAATGGCGCTTTCGGTACTACACTAATGGATCTTTATAAACGAGCTAGAAGGATGACAAAATTAGAGAAGGCTGGAGTGGGACTTAATTGCCAGCAGTTTGGAACTCTGACAACCGGTAAGGTAGTATTTCTATCTAGGCTCACCTTATTATGCTCAACGTTAAGCAACATCAGCCGAAGATTCTGAGGACTGGTCCCAGTGAAGTAAACCTCATACATTTTGTTCAGGGCCACTATGCCATGGAACAGGGACAGTCTTCTTTGGCATGTATACCCAGCACACCAACCATGGTCCTGTGGGCCTAAATTCATGCAAAATCAACGTCCATGTTCCTATTTCATTAGAACTTGCTTATTTCTTACAAAATATGAAGAATCTTTATATTTAAAATAAATTGCAAAGGTTTGGTTCAGATGCAAGCTCAGCAGTTAAACCTATTATTTATCCTCTGTCTACCCAGCTGGTTCTCAAACTTTGGCTTAAAATGGAAGGCAGAGAAGCAACTTGCTCCTATTATCCTCCCTTTCATACTGATTGGGATTAAAAAGATGACAATGTGTTAGCTGGAATTTGTGGTAGAGAACTGTATGACCATAGAGAACACTACGGTCAAGACTTAGCTTTCCGGGGTCGTTTTCTAGGAAATGTATTTAGCATAGCTGTTTCATTAAGACAGAGCCTGCCAGCAAAGAATGAACATTTGTATTCCCTAACAAGATGCATTAATGTTTTTTGGCCACTTGCTCATTTGTTTATTAGCCAACCCATAAATTCCACAACACATTTAATTTGGAGCTGTGGGGGACTGAACAGCCGGGAACCAACAATGTTCCTTTCTTACAACATTCCATCAAATACTCAATATGAAATAAATGTCCTGGATCTCCTATTTGGTAAACCACTGAGTCAAATCTCACTCTTGCACACAGTTATTTCTTAAATATGGAAGGCCAAGAAGTCTTTGTATTTGTTGGTTTTATATGCAAATAATTTTTCACGTAGCTCTCTGCATTAAAGAAATGCTTTGACTAATTCAAGTCCACTTACACAGAACCCTTACCATTAATGAGATCAACATAGCCATTGCTCACGATAGCCACTGGGGAAAGTCTTCGCGTTTCTGTGTCAGAATCCAGGCTTTCGATAACCATCATTGCGTACTCCATTCCAGAACACTGATAGCTCTGCCATGCTGGGATGTATTTACAGGTCGTGTCTCTAAGGATCCCTAGAAACATGAGTATTAATGTTTTAGAAATGGTAGATCTCTGCAACATGTCTTTCTATTGTCCTTATCTTATTTATAGGATCGATAAACAGAAGCAACGAGTTACTGGTTCATCATCCAATTTTTTTTTTAAAAAAAGGAACTTCATTCCATAAACTTCAAGTTTAATCATAGACTTATGATTCTATTCCTAGCACAACAGACCTTTATGAGGTGCTTTCTCCATGACAGGAATTCTGCTTCCATTCAGAAAGGTGAGCATTGCCTTGGGAATTCGATAGTCTCCAATCCCCAGTCGGCTGTTACCACCCCATTCATACTCTGCCTGCGGGATCACCGAGCCCAAGTTCCCCAGGAAGGAACCATCCATGTCTCTCAGGAAGGACTTTCTTTTGGCATCACAAACCATGTCCACACAATCAGATGGGTTCACTTTACTGGGGAGAAAAGGCAAAACAAACAAGTGAGGTCACTGATTGATTCTTTTTTTCAGAAAAAATTCTAGTGGGACAAACTAGCCTGTGCAATTAGCATTGCAAAGAAGAGTGATTTTTTTTTTCTTCATGGTGTTTATTTAGTCCATGCTGCTGGATTTATTAGCCTTTCAAAATGACAAGTTATACAGGTGGGAGATAGACTTAGAACTCCATGTTGGTATCCCATATTTTGTATAATTATAGGTTTGATTTTTGGTGTGTTGTTCATAATACACTAACATTTATCTATGCCTCAGGTGGATGTCAATATTTTGTTGTGACATGATGGAAATCTCTGTGTTGGCCTGGTAGTCTCTGCTAATTTTCTCACCATTCTTGTCTCTACAAATGATAAAGTACTACTTACTATAAGATAATATAAATATTTAATAATAGTTGTCTCTTTCACCTTCCTACCTGAAATCTTAGGGTCTTTGCTAGTTGAAGGCTGATATATAATCTTAAATAATTTTATCTATGTACACACTGATAAACTTGGATTGTGATCCTTCTGTCACATAGTGGTAACCATTCTAGAGGTGACAATACTGTAAATGTCTTCACAGTTCAACCTAAAATAGTATATTGGCTTCATCTTCTGTCACGTGCAGTGTTAATTGAGTGTCCTCAGATATAATAATGAAAGATTGCTGAGCATGCAATGTATCATACATTTAAATCATATACTGTGTATTTAAAGGTGCTGTGATATATAGTGAAGAAATGTATTTCATGCCCAGAGTTCCAACAACATTGCAGTAGTGAAAATCTTGGACCTGAAGCCTAGTATGCGTCTCACTTTTTTTTTTTTTGTCATGAGAGAAATACTATCAGTTATCTCTTGCTATAATACATGTTTGGGAGAATTTCAATAACTTATTTCAGTAGTTAATGAGTTCCTTATATTCAAGTATGTGTTGGGTGCTTTTGTAATCTAATCTGTAAGGTGCTCAGGTACCCTCAAACTGTGTGGTTGTGTGTGCTGTTTGTGAGAAGGCTGGAAAGGGCCGGGGGACCGGCAGCAGACCAAAGCCCTGACAGAGACCAGACCTTAGTTTCACTTCACTAGAATGGGACAGAACTGAGCAAGCAGGTCTCATGAAAACCACAAGTTGTGGATGACCATTAGTAAGCATCCCCACAAGCCCTTCTGCTGGCTAAGCAGGCCCACAAAGTCCTTCAGCTAGCTCAGCAGACATCCCCCATACTTCTGCAGGCTAAAGATAGCTTGCCCTATCCTGCTGCTGGAAAGAACCTTCCATCAATCAGCCCCCATACTAATCTTTGCTCCACCAATCAGCCCCAGATTAATCCCTCCTCACTGGAATTCCTCTAACTCCCTCTAAAAGGAGCTTGTGACCTTCTTTGGAGGTTGCTAAGTGCCACCCCAATGTTGGAATTCATAAAGCACTCTTGTTATTGCATACATGGCTGTTGGTCTTTTGGGGAGACTTTTCTCAGACCCTACCAGCCTTCATTCAGGTTCCCCAAAGCCTCACAGGTCGATTTTTGTGTGAGTTGTGGAAAGATAACTCAAGACACAGGGAAAGAAGCAACATGGAGCATGTCTGGCTGATTCAGACCAGCTTCATTCTGATTCTATAAAAAGGTTTTGGTAAGTGAACTGCATTGAGTCAGGGTGAGACAGAATTCTCCAAAATTTTGGTCATTTTCCATGGGTTGCAAGGCTGATGATGATAAATTGTAATGCAGGGATTTCTATAATAGCAAATGTGAAAAGCCACTCTTGGCTGCGAAGTTTTGAAGGATGAGTGCGCTGTTTGGCAAGAAAGATCTGGAAGATTGCCAACAATATCCACTCCAAACAAAACTAAAACAAATCGTGACAAAAACCACAATACAGTCTTCATGACCTAGACATCAAAATTATACCTGACATCCAAAGAAGTCAATGACCACTAAATAGCAGATGTGAGTGTTAGTGCTGAATAAATCTACCACAGTTCAAAAATGATAAACAAGTCATTGTTGGGCTGTCATCAAAATCAAATCATATGAAGCTGAGCTATTGAGGCAATATTGTGTTTCTCTGTGGGAAACATCCATTCAGTTACAGAGCTTTGTCCCTCTGGTCAAATACTTCTGACAGAAAAGTTCTTTTCTCTAATATAGTCTTACAACTAAATTCCGGTTTTATAAGTCCTAAAAAATTTTATGAGTTAACTAGACTATTCTAAGACCTCAGATCTGTAGAATCATTCTTTTTGGAAAGATCTTGACATTAACTGATCAGAAAAGGTCTTAGTTCTAAGTTTCTATGTAATTATAATTACTGTGAATAGAATAACTGATGTCCAGTACCTGAGCCCATTTTTGGAGTGCCTGTGATGGGCCATTTGGAAAAACCACAGGTAATAAAACATAATAAAAGAGAAATGAGGCCCAACATGGCAGACTCAGAGTACTCGATGGAAAGCCTTTGGTGAAGGAACAACCTGAGCTACAGTGGTGATCTCAAGATTCCCGGACCACATGATCTTGACCAAGAACGGTAGAAGGAGAGGCATGAAGCCAGCCTGAGCCTGCAGGACAGGCTGCATGTGCTGTGGAGGACAGACCTGAGGAAATGTGAGAGTTCATGGCCTGCAGAGTGAGAATACAATGAGTGAACCCAAGGTGCTTCTCATTGAGCTCAGGAATTGATTAATAGTGATGGATTTTAGGTTTGATTTCATTGTAACTGTGCCCTGATCCTTCCCTTTTGAAACATGAAGGCATGTTTGTTGTTGCAAGTTTTTTTAAAGCCAAAAGACTTTGAGATCTTGATTAAAAAAAAAAAAGGAAATGATACAGAGATATCTCCTATCCCTTAATGATGAGTGATGGAAAAAACATTAACGTGGAAAGCAGATGAAGCCTGCATCCCCAGTCTTTGCATTTATGACGATGCTACTAATGGTGCATGGAAAACAGGGTATTCTTTGCATTTATGACGATGCTACTAATGGTGCATGGAAAACAGGGTAAGGATAGATACAGTAAAGCTTGTTTGTAAAAACACCTGAGAACGCTTATATTTGCATTATCAAAGCCTGAATATCTGTGAAAACTACCTGTTTCTCGATAGTAACAGTTATTTTAATATAGTAACCTTTTCAGATGTTTAACAGGGAATGGAGGACAGGAAGTTAATAAAGAATATGTTTTCATAAAATACCTTATGTCAGGTCTGTGTATGAATACTTTGGATTGTTCGGCAGTGTCAACCAGCTGTATGTTCTTCACATGGATTGGATGCTGTAAATCCTCGTTTAAAGGGTTAGTAATGAATACCACATTAGTTTCTCCTGAACAAACATCCTTAAAGCCAACAAATGTTGAACCTAAGACAAAAGTAATATAAAAATGATAACCCTTCCCTGGAGAACAATGTGAGACCAGAATTATTTCAACCAATATACTCTTCCTCTCTGCCTTTACCCTGGAGTTCTGGGCTGGTATGACAAGGCACCTCCCTTTATTTATAGTAGATGATTACAACTTAATATCTGCATGACCCCGGTAATTCTCTCCCACATTTTATCTCAATTTGACACTGACACTTTGTTTAAATCATAAAACAATGTTAATTGTGGCATAAGAAGACATCTAGATGATGCTTTCATGTTAAGGGTAGTTGTCTTGATGCTTCTTGAAATTCTATGACTTTCAATGCATAAGCAGGCCTAGGAATATGTGGCTCAATTGTTCCCATCACCATGGCTAGTGGTTAGCAATAGTCACCAGACATCAAGTTTTATAGAAAGAAGTAGGGTATTTCTAATGAACTAGCCAGTCAAAACTCATTCTACAAACCAGGGGACACTCAATGAAAATGCCTAAGCGACAATAGCTAAAGAATTACTTGGCTGAACAAAGTCCACATTGCAAATCCATTGATTGTGGGCTAATTGTTGAAAACTTTTCAAGTTTTCAGGGTGATTTATCATGCAGCAAGAATTAATTGATCTGTTGTTTTTATTTAGGCCTCTTTTTATATTTTATGTACTCCAAGTTGGATTAAATAAAAGACTTATTTTTTTTTAAATCATACTTACAATGCAATAACTCAAAGGTTATTTCCAGAACTTTTAAATAAGTTTCTCTACTACCTTTATTAAATATATTTTATCTTAAAAAATCTGTGTATGAATAATTGAATGATAACATAGATATGTAGAAATCAGATGTAGGGATAGATGCTGTTTGTACCTTGTCTAGAGCTTCACTAGGCCAGCGAGCTCAACTCTAGCTCTTCCTTCAGGGGTTGCCCACAGAGCAGCAACAGCTGTTTCATTCCCATAGAATTTCTCTTGACCTTTTATAGTCTCCTTTGCCCTAAGACATAGACACTCCTCATTACTGCTGATATAGGCCTAGCCAGCCCTGACCAAAAGGAATTAAGAAAGACTGCCAGGAAAAATATGGGGTGAAATTTGGCCGTCACAGCTGTCTGAATGATCAGGTGAAAACTGGACCTCAGGGAATCCACATACTCTGTTATCTACTTCCCGCTATCCCTTTTCCTTTATGCTTTCTCTCCTAAAAACATACCTTGAACAAATCACTTTGCAAAATATTCCACTTCCTAGTTTACCTCTAGGGAGTCTGATCTGAACAGTTGACTGGTGAAGTGGCCCTAAGTTATAATGTGATAAAATAATGAATTTAGATGCCTCCTGTGGTTGGTGTAGTTTCGCTTGTCTCAACTGTGTTATCACAGTGAACCGGGAGAGAAGGACACATAGACAGACTCTTGGGTAGCACTAAGTGTCTTAACTGCTTGGTTAGAAGCAACCCAAAAGCCCTACTGAAAAGTAAGCAAATTGATATTAAATCACTATGCCAGCATTTTTCTGTTGTTCTTGAAGAAATGTTAAATATCATTCTTCAATATGTAAACATTAGGAGTCTAGGGAGATGGCTCAGGGGGCCAGAGTGGTTGGTCCGCAAGTATGATACCTCAGTTTGTAAACTATGAACCATGGAATAGGCCAAGCACGGCTGTGCATGTCCTGAGGGGTCAGAGACAATCAGGTCTTGTGAGACTCCTGGCTAACCAGCTCGGCCAAAACTGTGAGCTTTCATATCTCAAGGCAATAAGACTACATGATAGAAGATGAGAAACCTCCTCCGCTAGCCTTCACTGTGCCCTCACTCATAACCACATACTAATTCGTATTCATCTTACACACATACAACACATGTCTAAATGTCACTAGAGAACCACACCTGAAATGGTTCTGAAATCTGATTTCTTTAATTGTCGTGCTAAAATATAGTCAGCAGGGGCTGGAGAGATGGCCAGAGGTTATAAGTAAGCACTGGCCGCTTTTCCAGACTACCTGGGTTTAATCCCCAGCATCCACATGGCATCTCACAACTGTCTGTAACTCTAGTTCCAGGAGATCTGACACCTTCACACAGACATACATGCACATAAACACTAATGCACATAAAGCAAAAGCAAATTATTAGAACATATTCAACATATCACTATAGAGATCAACTTAAATACATTCTCCTGATAATGAGGCATTATTAATTAATAGGTGCTTTACATATTCCTATAGAAATTGAGCAGATTTGTGAGAGACTATATTTAACTTGCCTGAGACATCCAGAAGGCCACTGATTGCATTGTAACTCATGATCCCGGCGTGGGGCTTCCGAGGTGCCATGTTATGAGCTGAAGCAAATGTCGGCCAACAAATCCCACTTCTCCCACCTTTTAGCAAAGAGAAACAGGTTAACAGCAACTGCATTCACATATGCATGGTACCCAACAGGAAGATCCCGAATTTTTACCTGATGGAGGTCTAGAACTTCGATGTGCAGAGGTGAGTTCCACATCAGGATTGTCGTTACTGAGGACATCAGAGCAGTTAAATTCAGGGCTGCTTCCAACAATTAATGAGTTCTATCGAAAACAGTCAAATGAGACAGCATTAATACTTACTTTTCCTAAAAGGAAACATAATCATACTGAACTATATGGCAACCAAACACAAGCTAAAAATGTCAGAAGTAAAGCGCTCATTAAACAAAAATCTCAGAGAACAAAAATTGAGACCGATGATAGCAACAGGAATGAGACTCCAGTGAAAGCAAGTAATTATGCTTGCTCTCAAGCAAATATTTATAAGCATGATTATATAGTATGCATGCGAATAATTATAGTAAATGAGATGTTCTGTTTCTATGATGATAGAAATAAGGACGTTTGCAGAATTAGGGGAAATACAAAGCGGAGGTCATGCCATTAGCATCTCCGCGGTTTGAGGAAACATCTTGAGGGAGAGGATGAAATTGCAGTGACTGTCACAGATTATGTGGATAAAAAGAGGTGAGTGGAGAAAGCAGAGTGGTCAGGAAAAGGTCTGTGTGATCGCAAAGCCACGGGCTAATCCGAGAGACACTCGGGACATTATTCTCATTAGACTTTCAATAATTTTACTTTCTTCACTATCATCCTCTCTCCTTACCTTAATTTTTACAGTTTTACTAGAAATTTTGTGAGACACCGATGGTGGCATGTAGATCATGGGAAAAATGGCCATCCCGTTGTTCACCAGAGTCACATTATAGATGCGCACGCTCTCTGTGGTCTGTAATACAAGCTGTCGTTAGACAGTGCTAAGAATGAGCATAACAGAAAATGAGCAATCACTGTCTCAATCATATTCACCTGAAAATAAATTCCATAATCCCAGCATGACCAAACGGTAAATCCTTGTATAAGAGAACATCCAGGAAGTCCATCCTCGTTCATGTAAATTCCATAGAAACCCCCGTGGGCTTCATTGTCAAACCAGTTTTCCATGGGATTAGCCTGATCTTAAAAAAAATAGAGAGCCAGAAACTTAATGTTTACAAGGAATGTTTTGTAATTTTAATCACTATTGGTTAAAGATAATATTATATATACACATATATGTATATATATATATGTATGTATTTTTCTCAATATAAGTTTTAATGTGATGATATTTTGATGGGTTTGCTCTCATTTTTTTTTTTGGCTTGGCATTATCTTTATCTAATTTGCCTTTTATTACTCTGAATAATTATGGAGTCACTGGCAAATTGTATAGCCACTTGCATTATTAACTCCCCTAATTACAGCATCCATTTAAATCAAGCATAGGTTTTATTTGAAAAAAAGCATGAGGTTTAGATGAAAACGAGTATAAACTTGAAACACAATGACTTGCGTGTGTCAAACATATCTCCATTCTTCTCTCTCTCTCTCTCTCTCTCTCTCTCTCTCTCTCTCTTGAATTTCCTAGCCACAGCTTTTACTACGTGTTATTGGCACTCATTCTTCTAGGTCAGGAGGGAAACAGTCACATCCCAGGGGCATGCATCTGTATGCTTGGAAATGCTGAATTGGATAAAGTGGCAGAGGAACAAGATCATCATTCTTCTAACACCCACTGAGTCAAGAACTGATATGGCCATTGGAACTTGGGGATGATAACAACAGAAAGAAAAGGTTTTCCTTTAAAGTGGATCCAGGTGTTGTGGGATAGAGTACTTGCCCAGGATTCACAAGACCCGGCATCAATCCTCAGTGTCACACAAACATACGCAACAGCTGGGTCTGTCTGTTAGACTGGATGTTTTTGAAACTGTGTACCTTGTTTAAGTCTTTAAAAGGAGGAGATACCAGACATCAAAATGATAAAAGCACTCATTTTCATGATTCGGACAAGTTTTTCATGGCTTTTAGCAATGTCATGTTAAAGGACTCACTTGAGCACGGTTCACCATCAATGCGGTATCCTGCTCTTCCAAATCCAGCAACCACGTTGTTCTGCAAGACTGTATTGGTCCCTCTGTTTACCTGGCATGGCCGCAGGTGAAATGCTTAGGGTTAATCTAGTACACCATTATGCAAGGAATGTATTGAAAACATGTGTGGAAAAATCCGTATTCAGTGTTTTGCTTTAATTATCATAACTCATCCCATTCAAATATTAGTACAAATGAAATCATATTATGTTTTTCCTTTCGTGGTGCTGGAGGTTGTACTCTGTGCTTTATATGCTAGTTCGCTTAGCTTTTAAGTTCTTCATTAGAAAGGTACACCACGGAGGTTGCTTTTTATTTTAGTCATAGATGTGGTGAGAGTTTTACAAGCTTTGGGGCAAAGTCCAAAATTATCAGAAGATTTTTTTTGTTATAATTTGTTGTCAATTTAACTGGTCCATTAAAAGAAAGATATCTGAGGACAGTACAATGGAGGATAAGATTCCGTGATTAGTTTAGCAACATCTGCTCCCATCATAGACCTGTTTAGTTCAAGTAATAGTAATTAATCTACAATTTCACTGTATGAGCTGAGTCAAAGTCAAGGAAAATGAAGGTGTGGATTATAGAAATATCAACAAAGCAGTAATAAACACAGACAAAAGCAAAAACTCTTTCACCATTTGAAGCACATTAAGCAATTATTTTCTAGACTGTAATAACTTTTTAAAAATCCTATAGATAATTTTACAGATTTGGAATTGATGTTTGATTGCACTTTAACAATAAATAGATGAAAAGAAGAATATTTATTTTTCACCACACACATGTATGTTGTATTCAGTTTTTGGGTTTTTCCTTAAGGAACTTAGTAGGAAGACAACAACAAAACTTAATTCTTATCCCATTTTCTAAAAACAGCTATTTTAAAATTAATTTCCCTTACTATACTATAGTCAGTAAATTAAAGAGGTATTTGACTTTTGTCTAAATCCTTTTATAATTTCCATTTCCCATTTGAAGTCTGACTCTATAGCTAAAATATACTGCAGTGTTTGCAAAGAATTTCATGGGAAATAAGGATAAAATGTGTGATCTTTAATAAATATAAACAATCTTGCATTTACAATGTCCACAAGATGCCCAGTCTAATAGTAGCAGAGAGGCCCCATAACAGAACCTAAAAATGATGAATAATGTTGGAGAAGAAAGATAATTGTTTAAACTAACAAACATTGGTAGGAAAACTTAAACACACGCACTCATACCATCATCAACAAACTCAATAGCAATCAGGATTTGCAACATACTTTTCAAAGTTCATACAGCCTGCAACTGAACATCTACATCATATCACATGTCCCTAAGACTCAGAGAACATGATGCAAGGGGAGCTAGAAAGACTGTAAAAAGCCAAGGATTGCTGTAAAATAGTGTCTTGTGGACATGCAGGGCCATTCCATCCATGAAGCCACAAAATCTGCACAAGATCAGGCTAGTCAGTGTTCCATAATGGAGAAGAGAAGGGCTTATGTGGCTCCACCCCAGCTGTGGAGCTATTGCTAACTTATGATGGCTAGAGCAGGAAGGTCAGTTTTTTGAGACTGTGGACCCTAGCAGGTTGCCAGGACCTCCAGCAGACTGCCTCACACCCATGAGCATAGAGGAAGACTTAGTGGGCTATAAAAATACAGGAAGAGGACATGAAGTTGGGAGAAGGTTGTGTAGAGAGAATTCTCATAAAAGCGGGAGGTGGGAATGAGGGCGGGGATGATAAAAATGAGTTATAGACATCCACGGAATTCTCAAAGAAAAAAATAATTTCTAAGAAAGCTCATTCACTTCTTCAACCAATTTACTTTAATAGATCATCAATACCTAAGGAAGAAATCCTATTCAATTTTGAGAGATACAACTTTCACAGAATTGATGTTTATGTTGCAACCATTCATAATTATAAAGGTGCTCTCCCTACCTCAATGGCTGCATGCCAAAGAGTTGAACTCAGGTCTTTTCTGTTCTGGTAGGTTCCTGGCCAAACTGAAAGGGTGACCAAATTTCCACGAACTCTGTTAGCATCTCCCCATATTCTTATACCTGTGTTTTAAAAAGAGAGCGATTTTGTAACAGATACTATGTGGAATGTTTTTAATTGTTTCTGCAATTTCTTTTCTTTCTTTCTAGGGTGAGATTCAGAAAGGGGTCTTTTATAGAGGTCACATGTCATATATTTACATTAAAATTCACAACAATAGCAAAATTACAGCGATGTAGGAACAACGAAATAAATTCATCATTAGGAGTCACCACAGCATGGAGAACTGCAAGGATTCCGGCATTAGGAGGGTTGAGAACCCCTGCTCTAGATGAATGCTAAATTAGTTTACCTCATATTTTATTAAATACATGCATAACTTTTTGTACATTAAATAAGTTTGCAGTGTACTTCATATGATAAAAAATGAAAGAAACATATTCATATTGTGCATTATTTTTTAAATAAAATAACCTTACACATGGATAATCTTTATGATTGATACGCGAGGGGTATCCTAAAAGTCATAGTAATTCAGTAGGCTCAGTGGCTCAGTGAGTAAACACGTTTGTCTCAAAGCCTGGCTCCACAGGTCCCATCCCAAGAGCCTATACTAAGGGAAACAGTAAACAGACTCCTCATGTCTTCTTACTAGCACATGCATGCCATGGCATGAAGGCCCCTTTCCTGTCCACTTCAGACACACACAGAATAACGATACACACATTTAAAATGTAACATGGAGTCATAGCAACTAAATTGTAGATCCTTTTATGTTTACAAAAGTTTTTTTGCATGTATGTATGTATATGAACCACATATATTCCTGGTGCCTGCAGAAGTCAGAAGAGGGTATAAATCTCCTAGATCTGGAGTTATAGGTGGTTGTGAACCACCTTGGTGGTAATAGGAATCCAGCAACAAATGTCTTTAACTACTGAGGCATCTTTCCAGCCTAACCCATAGTAATTGAAAAGATAAGTAATTCAATAACTCACATTAGGTTGAGGTCTCTACTATTTGATAGTACAGTCATAGCTGCTGGTGGCGATTTGGATGCAAATGAACTGTAACTAAGTAAAATCAAAACACAAGTTCATCTCTCCAGTTGCACGAGCCACAATTCAGAGGCTAATTCACCACATGTGGCTTAGTGACTGCCTGATTGGACAGCACAGACAGACGATTTCCACCCTCACAGGAAGATCAACTGGACAGCCTAGCTATAGCGTTTACAGGAAGATTGCCTCAGAAGGGTGCACTATGTGAACCAAAATGTTATTCTATTACCTTCTCCTACTGTAAAGTGGATGATGTTGTCATCTATGTCCAGTCCATCTGTCCCAAACACACCGATTGCTGGGGAGAAGCCGTGATGAAATGCACAGCCTCGAACATAAGACAAACCATGTTCTTCAGTCTTGGGAATAGTTGGAAGGCACGAACATTTTTATAATAAAAATTTAAAGAAAAATCTTAATTAGGTGATTTTTAACAAACAAGCCTTGATTACATACGCATGCTCTTTCTTAAAAGAGATGATTTCCCTTGTAGTCTTTTAATCATGGAAGATTTTCATGTCCATGAACTTATGATTAAATAAAGTAGAAACCATATGGTCACCTTAAATAGAGATTAGAATTTTCTCAAGGGCTTTTTCAGTGTGTCCAGATTTCTATTATTACCTTCAAAATGCTAATGGGATAAAAATTGTTTTTACAGAGTAATTAAACTGCTAGTAGTGATTTTAACAAATTCAATAGTAACACGCCAGGCAAGAATCATAATCCAGATGTTGATAGGAATAAGTCAGTGAATAAGTCAAGGGTTTCAAATATAAAAACATGTCTGTATTTCTTTATTTCGTTATTCTCTCTCTGTCTCTCTGTCTCTCTGTCTCTCTGTCTCTCTGTCTCTCTCTGTCTCTCTCTGTGTGTGTGTGTGTGTGTGTGTGTGTGTGTGTGTGTGTATGTGTGTGTGTTGTACCACATGCTTGAAGTCAGAGGACAGCTTTGGAAGTGGGTTCCCTCCTCCCACTATACAGGTTCCGGGACTGAACTCAGGTTGTCAGCTCAGTAGAAAGCACTTATGCCCGGTGAGCCATATCACAGGCTCAAGAGGGTTCAACATTAAGCCTAGAAGCATTCATTTTATTTCCTTTAAGAAACACTCTTTTCCATCTCTCTTAACTCTCCAGTCTTAGAATAATTATTCTCCCCTTTCATTGGGGACATAGATATTTAAATCTGTTTGGCTTCTGAGAAACCTAAACAGTACTCACTTCACTTAACAGAAAGTTATTCTTTGCCAGTGAAAACTAAGCGGGGCCAGTGATATGGCACAGTGGACAAAAATACTTTCCACTGAGCCGACAAACTGAGTTCAATCCCGGGACCTACATGGTGGAAGCAAAGAACCAACTCTGAGCATCGTGTATGTGCTACAACATCACACAGTTCAATTTTATTAGTTTTCCTATGACCTTTGACCTTAACTATACAGGAAATGATTGAAACAAATGTTACTATGTCTATAAATGATCATGGGCAATATGGTCAAAGAACTTCTGGAATATTAGAAGATACATTTATCTATCTGAAGACAACTATTTAGTCAAATAAATTTCAAAATGTGCATATTTTATTTTGAACATATATAAAAACTTATCGCAAACCTCTTTTAGATTAAGCACTGCAGGTAAAAAATATACTGGTTGAGAAAGAGGTGCTAAAGCTAAAGATTCTTTTAAATTTAACTCTGTCATAGGTCTTTCAATTTTTGTAGTAAGTACAGAAGTAAGCAATTTATAGTGAAAGGGTGAAAAGATACAGAGACTTTGGCTGGGTCGGGGCAAGTGTTTGCTTAAGTGACTATATTAATCTAGCTGTGTGGTATAACATTTGAAGGTTAGTACAATGAAGATTTTTTTATAAAAAAGAAATTTTATTTTGAACACGTACAAAAATCAAAGCACAAACCTGTCCCAAGTTAAGGAATGTCACGGCGTATCTTGGGTCTGTGCTATCCCTGAAGCCTTCCTGGCCACTGTGATAAAATTCCACATTACTTATTCTTGCATTTCCTGTGGGAGTATAAGATGAAAAGAAAATTTCCTAAAGATGAATAAAATAAGAAAACACTGAAAAGCTGTATAAAACTACTCAAATTTTTCATGGAAACCTTATTTTTCTTTGATTCAAATGAAACATTCTCGATCTTTCCCCATTGTTTTTGTCTTTGAATTTTACCCTCTTTCCCTGCAAAATCAGAAAATTTAAATTATATAGATTTAACATGTATCTAAATTACACGGTGATCCTTTGGAATATCACAAATCATTGCAATAGCTGAGATTATTTATTTGTTATGTGTTATTTATTTATAATCTTATCTAAAGGACCAGTTTTCTTCTACTTGTTGGTAATATTTCCTTGCTAAGAAAGCACACATAAAGTATGGAAGCACTATATACTTGATGTTTCAATCTTGCAGTTATAAAGAGATTTTATTAAGAGATTTCTATTTCAGAGGCTCTTTCAGAAAGGGTATTGGCAATCACCTGCTGGCCAGTTTGTCATAGTACCACTGAGGTGACAAAAGATGATATTGCAGATCAGTAAAAACAGTGGTAACAATCTACAGGAGATTACTTTATGCCAAGTTCTGAAGCTTCAGGAAGTCGCTGAAACCAACTGGATGCACTGGGTTCCTGTGTCACCAAGGTTATATAACCAGGGCTAGCTACAGAAATGACTGGTTCTTAATTCCAGAAAAAAAAACCTGCAATAAGTGTTTGCTATATTGGAAAATGAAGACGTAAAATTATTAGCTTCTTTGTAAAGGATTTAGTCATTAAAATGGAAAGGTTACTAAGGTAAACGGTAGGGCACTGAAATACCAACACAACAAAGAATCATAGTGAAGTAGACTCAGTGATTCTCAACCTTCCTAATGCTGCACCCTTTAAACACTGTTCCTCATGCTGTGGTGACCCCCAACTGATATGGGATTTCTCCTCTTGATGTTGTGAATAATAGAAATTATCAATTAATGGTCATTAATATCTCTTAATATAAACGCACTCAATTCACCATTAAAAAGACACAGACTAACAGAATGTATGTGAAAAGGAATTCATACAAGGAACACACCTCAACATCAGAGACTGACATTACCTCAGAGTAAAGAGTTGAAAAAGATTTTCCAATCAAACAGACCTAAGAAGCAAGCTAGCATAGCTATTTTAACATCTAACAAAAATAGACTTTACACTAAAATTACTCAAAAGAAATGGAAAAGGACATTTCATATTCATCACAGGAAAAATCCATCAAGATGAAGTCTCAATTCTTAACTTCTATGCCTCAAATACAAGGGTACCCACATTTGTAATAGAAACGTTACTAAAGCTTAAAACACACAGAAAACCCCACAGTTTAATAAAGGGAGACTTCAACACCCCACTCTCACCAATGGTATAGGATTTTTCCTGCATTTGCTGGAGGAACTCTACTTCCAGGCCGTGGGGTTTAATAAAACTTATCAAAAAAAAGTTTTCTAGATTTCAAATAGGGAGGGAGTGACAAAGCTAAATACTACCAGATAAAACAGGATTGGCTGAAATTGGTAGTTGATGATCACTAAAGGTGACAGTGACAGTAGAATTTACTACATTGTGTTTCTCTGTATTTGGTGTATTTGAAGGTTTCCTTAAAGTAAAGGCAAGAGAACTTATAAAATGATTTCTGTTTGGCTTAGAGGCCAGCCTAGTTATCACTTTATCCTTTCCTGGTTTGATAACTTTTACTGTCTAAGAAGATAAAATAAATAACTAATAATGTTAGGAAATTTACTCAGAGAGGAACACAGAATGCATAATCACTCTTGAAGCTTTATTTTTCTGTGTGCTCCTGTGAAGAACTGAGAATTATACACACAAGAAACTATGTTATATATTTCACAAAAAAAGACAGAAAATTTACCAACCTTTAAATGTCATCATGTGTCCAGTGAATGAGCCAACCAGGATCCGTGCACCGAAAGACTCCCTGGACCAAACTGGGTAATCTTCACCGACTATTTTGATGTTCCTACTCAGTATCCCCACATCAGCTGCTAATGTGTAACCCTGCCCAGTTCCAGGGATCTGCTGTCTTTCAGCTGCAATTAAAAAGGTGGGCCACTGACAATGTTAAGAAATATTTGATTATTCATTTCTTTATAATTCCTAAGATAAGCAACTTTCTGACATGCCGTGTCGGCATAAATGTATATATTGATACACTGTTTAAATGGAGATAAATGGCAGGCTGAGTTAAGATACTATTTTATTTATATACTAGTGCATCCAAGACATGACATCTGTTTATGTAATAAAATTATTAAAATTAGGAATTAAAACTATTGCTTTCCTCTTCTTTCCTTTTGTTTCTCTAGACAGTTTTATACCTTTGTTAAATCTATGAAGTACGAATATGAGAAGAAATCCAGCACTGGTTTTTCTGAGACTGACTTATTTCACTTAATATTTCTGTTTCCACTTGCATTGGAGTTCCTGAAAACAATGTAACTTTTGTTCTTTATGCTTGGAAAGTTTACTATCTATATACACTATACTTTCTTTATCCATTTTTCTGTTGATGAACACCTAGGCTTGTTCCAGGAATAAATTATTATGAACAGTGAGAAAAATAAGATAGTCTAGAAAGAATAAACTCAAAGTACATTCTATACTTGTATGAAAACATTCTTATATAACACAGTACCACAAGCAATGAATACACACTAATGAAAAATAATTGAAATGTAGACAGTGCTTAAGATTATTTTAAATCTTTTCGAAAATCTTTGGAGGTGGTTTGCAATTATATAAAGTTACACATGATAATATTATTGCGATGCTATTTAAAATACTTGTTTTATTTTTAGTCAATGAGGAAACTGTGTTATTTAAAAAATGTTTCCCTGGACCCTGAGTAGAATTGATACTGTTTTTTCCCAGATCCTAGTCATGGGATTGTTCTACTTTTATATGTATATAGCATATGAACCAGAATTCTGTTAAAAGTGTATCAAGTACAATTTACATCTTTTTGTTTTTATTTATTTTATATGTCATTTGCGTATCTCTGTGCACTCAAAGGCCAGAAGAGGGTGTTGGATCTCCTGGAATTGGAGTTATAGATTGCTATAAGCCACCATGTAGGTGCTGGGAATAGAATCCCATACTTCTGGAAGAGTAGCCAGTGCTCTTAACTGTCACGGAATAAAAAACTTTAACAATTCCATGGTATATTAAGAATTTCGTGGACACTTAGAAAAGGACAGAGTTTTACTCCATAGAATATTATATAGTAGGTCTTTGTTGGATGTTTGCTGAATGAGTAAATGAATGAACAAAAAATACATTATATATTGCAAAGGGTTTTGGAAGCCTAGACATGAACAGTAGAATCCACTGGCACCCAAGCCAACTATGCTTGCAAAATATTTGTAAAGTTCAATCAAAGAATTATAATTAAAGGGTACATAGCTAAAATATGGACATTTCCAGACATTTTAATTGCATAGCCCCTTGATTAAAGAGCCACCACTTACCAAGGTGAGTGTAGGAAAGGCTGTCATTGAGAACGAGAATTTTGTGCCCATGCAGGATTTTAGCAATCCTTCTAGTCTCTGTCTGATGTAAATCATAGCTTGTGGTGGTTATCACAATATCGTCTCCCTCCTTAGAAAAATCCAAGTGCCAAATGCAAGAGCAATTTTAAAAGTAGGTTTATATTTCTTAGGAACAATCATAAATAATTCCAAATTTATGTTTCATTAGTAATCGGGGTATTAACAGCAAAAATTAAGTATACATCTAGATCTCTAACAATAACTGTGCTTTGTTGATATTAAGGATTCTAGAGTATGACACTACCCCATGCCCACAAACACACGTGTGACATGTCCTTCCCCCTCAGCCACCCCATACAAAATCATGTGCTCCATGAATAAATAAAATGTAACAAAGTCTAAATCGTGAGGTTTCTATTAGCGTTCTACTATTCTCTCATTTGCTCTAGATATCACTTGGATTTCATTGTGCTTCGAAGTTTGTTTGCTTTTCAAATGCTGAAATATAACATCAAAAATGACAAAGGATAAGGTAACAGAGATAACAGTAAAATATATTTAAATAGTTCTACTGTCTCTCCTTCAAGAAATTATAGGTTACAAATATTTATAACCAACAGCTTATATATTTTTGTTTTATAACTAATGTACACGTGATGCTCCTGATATGGTTTGATAAACGCTTGACATCATGATTTGTTCTCTACCTGCCAATCCACAGCGTCTACCAGAGATAAGATTCTGGAGCCTGCCTCTGCAGTTTCTGATAGTTTAGTTTTATATATCGAATGTGGAAGTCCATGCAGGTCCAGCTCACCAAACACCCCTGAAAGACAGAAGCATTCCCACTGATTGCACAGGCTGAGTTGGGAGCCAGTGTAGACTGAGACTATTTTAGCAAGCTACTAAACATTTGAGAATCAATGGAATGAATTGAGGTTGGCTGTGCAAAAAGTATTGGCAGTTAGACCATAGTAAACCTGGCGTGAAAAGAAACAAATTAGGAGTCTTGCAACAACGTTATTTTGGAACAATAAAAAACGGAATTAATGAAGATGTACATAAATTATTATAAATGTTTCAATTATTTTAACAGTGGGAAACAATATTCTAAAAAAAAGGAGAGTTTTCTCTGTGGGCACCAATTGATCTAAACCATATATCCATAATATGTTAGCAAAGACACAAAAAGCTGCCTCATGATGTGTTAATTTTAACCATGTTTTAACAAAAGGAAAAACCCAATAAATAATTATAAACAATATATGTGCAAGAAAAGATAGAAAATTGTTACCCTAATACTAGTTTTCTTCAGATTGGAGCTGAAAAGACACATGTGTTTAATAGTTTTTTTTTCCTTGATATTATTTTGCACTGGTTGATGTCATTTTTGAAAAATAAACGTAGACATACAAATATCTTTAAAGACTGTGCTCGCCTGCCTCAGTGTTGTACTGGCATTCTTACATGTCTCCTAAATGAATATGCAATAGTATTAATGAAAGCAGCTGTTCATTACTCCTGTAAGACCTTTGGCTTCTATATTTAAATAGGACTGTGCACAACACACCAATGCCCTGGGGAAATTAAGCTCGGCTGCGGCTGTAAGTGCGGAACTGACAGCACAGCCAACTGAGCCAAAGAATGTTTATGAATATTGCAATGGAATTATGGGTAGGGAAGGGAGAAGCCACAAAATACGAAAAGTATTATTGTTCTTCCATAGCAAAAAAAAAAAAAAAAAAAAGATTATGAAGACACCACTCTAAAGAAATGATATGCATATAGAGAACTTTGCTAAATTTAATCTTATAATAACTAATTTCGATTTGAAGTATACACATCTACATCTGTTACCAAACTGTAATATGACAATATTTAATATCTTAAAATCTCTGGCCCTTTTGTGTTTAGGATAAACGAAAGGCTGTAAAAGATTGTGAAGCCACGCCATCATGAGCTGAGTACTTTAGGGCTGTGTATTTTGGAAGAGACTAAGAAAAAAGACAAGAGACATTCAGTATATGACGTCCCTTACCTAAGACCTTTGCCCCTTGATTTGGTCCTTCCGGAAAAGCCCATTCTGGGGTAGAATGATTTCCTCGAAGAACAATCTGCAATTCTCCTTTAAAAGGGTTATCTTCCCAGCCACCAATTAATCTCCCTCCCTGCAATGAAGCAGAAAATGGTTAGGACTTTTAAAAAAAAAATGAGCAGGAATAAAGTGCACCCATTAGAAAGAAGAATCCAGAAGCTCCCCTGGTAAATGGAGACATTTTGTTAGGTCAGTCTTGTGGTTGGAAGTGACTTTATCCTTTATCCATAGGATAGAGAGTCTAAATGCTTTTCCATGGTCAAATTCAGTATCTATTTACTGTCAGATCTAGAACTAAGATCTCCCAAGACCTAAGCTAGTGATGTTTGAACAGACACACACAATATGCTCCTAACACTCCGTCTAAGCTATACCCACAAGGGCCAGCATTACTAGTGATCGCTGTCATCAAATGAACCTAATGTAAGACTTCATCTATATTAATTATAAACTTTAGCCTTCATACTAAACTCATGAATTAGTATTTTTATTTTTATTTCATAAGTGAGAAAACTGATGCTGAAATGAAAGCAGTCAGACAACTTATTCACCATTTAACATTTTCATAAACTAATAAACAGTGAAGTAAAGACACATGCAGCATTATTCCTCAATTCCGTACATCTGCCCAAAATCTTATGCTCTGTAAAGCACCAAAAGGAGTTTCTGTTCTTTATATTTTCATAAAAAGCTAGCAAATTCTGTTAAATATGACATTTTTATTCATTCCTTGAGAATTTCTTTCGATGTCTGGATCCTATTCACCTCCCACACCTCCCTCTAACTCCTTCATTAGAGTAGAATGAATAACTCCATTCATTTCTGCTCCTGCTCCCAACTTCACGTCTTTTTCTCTCTTCCATTTTCATAAATAACCCACCCAGACCAATTTGTGCTGCCACGGGTATAAAGCCATCTACTGGAGCATGTTAATTGGCCAAGAACCCATTTGGGGGCACTCAGTGGCCTCAGGGGTGAACCTACTATTACTATGCACCAAATGGACAGACATAGCATCAAACCACTATCTACGTTTACAGCTGCATTTACATCTCTACCCGTGGACTGTTAGTTTAGCATCCGGATCGCATCAGGGAAGTTTATTTGTGCAATGAATGCTCTTTAAAATAAATCCCTAATAGCTTCCTTGTTTAGTGATTCTTTTCTCATAAAATAGCAGCAGAGTGACAAGACAATTAAGCTGATTAAGCTGTTACAAGCTCAAGACCACCTGAGGTTTATAGAAGAACCGGGTGACCATTCCACGCCACTGAAGCAGTGAAACTGATTACTTTTGTTTTCATAATCCCATCTATGCCCATTAATTTTTAAGAAGCACCGTAAGTTTTCTTTAAAAAACAGTCAAAATCTTTTCTCTTTAGAACACCTAATGATTTGGTATTCGTTGGTGTGAACTCATAGTTAAGCTTTATATAATATCAATACAAATATTTTAAGTAGCATGAAAACAGGAACAACCACACACTCAAATGTATGCTGATAATTACCCCAGTAAGGAAGATGAAACCATGATTTAAAAGAGAGCAGAAAGAAGACTTAGGAGGTATGTGACACTTGCATTTTCTGAGTTACAACAGTTCTCTCTCTCTCTCTCTCTCTCTCTCTCTCTCTCTCTCTCTCTCTCTCTCTCTCTGTGTGTGTGTGTGTGTGTGTGTGTGTGTGTGTGTGGTTATCTACACACTGAATGCTAATTCCTTAAATTTTCCTCCCAGAAATTAATAAGATTAAAAATATAAAAGATGAGACATCACCCCTACCTGCACTGATATGTAGGTGGCGTTCAAAACAACTCTTCTATAAGAAGGGGCTGCAGATTCCACTTCAGATCTGTCTTCTATTTCCAGAACTCCCCAAATAATGAGTTTTTCCATTGGGGGTATATCTGTGTCAGCTACAATCCATGATCCTAAAAAACAATAAGAAATGCAATGCAACCCACCCCATGAACCGCATGACACAACATTGACAGCTTACTCCAGAATCTTGTTTTTGAAGTCCGTGATTTCTTTTCACTTAATGATTCTGCATCTTACAGAAATTAAGCTATTGTGGTTTTGTCATCTTTGTAAGTTTTTAGTTTTTGAAACAGCTGCGGCTGGGCGGTGGTGGCGCATGCTTTTAATCCCAGCACTCGGGAGGTAGAGGCAGGCAGATCTCTGTGAGTTCAAAGCCAGCAAGAGCAACACAGAGAAACCCTGTCAGAAGAAGAAGAACGAGGATGAAGAGGAGGAGGAAAAGGAGGAGGAGGAGGAGGAGGAGGAGGAGGAGGAGGAGGAGGAAGAAGAAGAAGAAGAAGAAGAAGAAGAAGAAGAAGAAAACAGTGTTGCTGTGTATAACTTAGGTTTTGAACCCTTGAACTTAAGCCACGCACTCCCTTGTTGGTCTTTGGAGTCTCAGGGAAAGCAGGAAACTGTACCACACCCATCTAAGCTATCTTGTACAGAAAACATAAAGATTATGCTTCATCCCCTGACACATCTCTTTCCAGTGACTCTTCCCCAGCATATGACGCTTGAAGACAGAGATGTAACCATTAACTCGCCTGCTCCATGGCAGCCTTAATGTTCCCTAAAGGCTAATATATGACTTATGTACACTTGTGTGCTTACCTTCAGGAATAACCACATTTGCTCCTGGGTGAGGTACAGTATAGTTGTTCTCTGGGGATGATTGCCAAAAAGACTCATTTGACCATAAACTGAAAAGAAAAGGAATACTGCCATTAATTGCCACCTCTATGTATTTAGGGAGCACTTCCTTAAGGCGCAGCAGTGCATTAGATGTCCTGGGAATGGTAGAATGTGAATCAGATATTTAATAATTTTATCAACTAGGCAAGCTAATATGTACAATTAGTAGCATTCACAAAACATATACAAACAACATACTTTTTCTACTGAACAATATTACTTTTAAAAATTTGAACACCTTTCTTCACATCGAATCCTTATTTTGGTATATGCCAATTTAACCAAACTTTAATTTCATTTGAGATATGCCAATTATTTCATTTTCTTTTAAGATTTGGCCGCAGGAAGTTGAAAAGCAGTACATCCTCTATCTGTTTACGGGCCCCTGGCAAATGGTGCTATTTCACCAAGTACACTTTAAGGACATATTTGGGTAGATTCTGTGAATGGAAGGGCAGTAAGAATGATCTCTTATTTGTCAGGGACAAATTGGGGTTATGCCCTGAGCAATGGCAGCACAGGGACTTGGGGTGATAGGTTTGCACCCAGAATGAAGGCTGCCTTAAGCTGGAATAAACATGGAAAACGCATTGGAAAGAAGGGGCCTTGCCCTTCTTGTAATTGTGCCTTCTAGAAACTGGCAGCCAATGGAAAATTTCCTAAGGGATGTGATTAGAAAGTTGATACCTTCTGGCTGCAAATGATTAGTACTGAGATGCAAGAGAGCCATTTACACAGTAACGAAACTGTGGTGATTCACACGGGTAAAAAAAAGTAGGGAGCTGTAAAATCTGATCAGACAGAAGGGAAGGATTTTAACTAGAAGCATTAAAATTGAGATCAATTTCTTCTGAGGTTGACACCGCTTGGAATAATGAAGAAGCTCAGACACTGTGCTGGACCGGACATGCCCTAACTCCATTCACAGAACTCACACAGCTCACTTATGTCACTGGATGGCATCTTTCTCACCTATACGATAAAGGACTTGGGACAGCTATCAGAATCCAAGCTAACTCTCCACTAGTGTTAACAGTGTCAGCAACTTTTGCACCCACTTTTTGTGAGCGTTCTCCATTTTTTCCGTGGGGAGTGAATTACAAAAAGAGAAAAGCATGGGTGTGGATGTACTTTGTGAAAAGTCGTCGTGCAGGAGGGAGGAAGGCAGTTTTATCTCCCGCAGGAGAGATTTAGATTGCCTGGAAGATATTAGCGTAAAAAGGCCTACTTACATGTAAGCGGTTGGGCGTTTCCTGGGAACTGGCTTTCTTGATGGGGGGTGAACGGGAAAGCAGTCTTGGAGAACACAGCAGTAGGCTGTGAAATTAATGATGACATCTTTCACGTCAGGATCTAGCGTCCCAGGAATGGGCTGGCTCTGAGGAAGGTCGCTTCTCCCTGACACTGACGCAAAATCAATATGGTTTCAATGAACACGTTAACAGGACGACCATAGTACTTAAATCTGTACGAAGCCATAGCATTTTGGAAACATCACTTACCCAGAAACAGAAAATAAGCATTGGGAAACTTCAACAAAATAGGTATCATTTTAGGAGATGAGATATTAAGAAGAATTAATGAAAATGAATGCCTTAAGGGGCTAGAGAGAGGGTTCAGCTGTTAAAAGCACGGGTTACTCTCCCAGGGGACCCGATTTTATTCCCAGCACCCACATGGCAGCTTAGAACTGTCTATAACTCCTGTTGTGGGAATCTGATGCCCTTCTTCTGGCCTCTGTGAGCACAAGGAAACCACATGGTACAGATGCACATATGCAAGCAAAACATAAAATAAACACACATGTACATAAAATAAAATATGTGTGCTTAAAAATTAGTTTAACAATATCTATTTTTTAAATTTAAATTTTATTCTTTCTGGGGGTGGTTGACATTTGGATTTTGGGAGACTGGATTTCTCTGTGTTGCCCTGATTGTCCTGGAACTCTCTCTGTAGGCTGGCTGGCCTCAAACTTCCTCCCTCTGCTTCCTGGGTGTTGGGATTAAAGGTGTGCACCACCACTATCCAGTTTTAATTTTATTCTTAAATACTTTTATTTTCTAAAAATATTTTTAATAGCAATGGAATGTATACAAGCTGCCATTATATTTGTTTTCTCTAATTCTGTAAATAATGTAATCAGGACCTTGTGTAAATTATATGAGCATTATCTTCAAAAATTTAACTCAGGCTTTTAAATTAAAGGCTTTTCCAGCATAAACTTTATGTGCCATACTTTTATTCAACAAATATTTATCCCCCCTGAATATTAACCTTCATCAGGCGATGAAAGGAGACAGAGACAGAGACCCAAATTGGAGCACCGGACAGAAATCTCAAGGTCCAAATCAGGAGCAGAAGGAGGGGGAGCACGAGCAAGGAACTCAGGACCGCGAGGGGTACACCCACATTCTGAGACAATGGGGATGTTCTTTCGGGAATTCACCAAGGCCAGCTGGCCTGAGTCTGAAAAAGCATGGGATAAAATCGGACTTGCTGAACATAGCGGACAATGAGGACTACAGAGAACTCAAGAACAAGGGCAATGGGTTTTTGATCCTACTGCACGTGCTGGCTTTGGGGGGGGCCTGGGCGGTTTGGATGCTCAACTTACTAAACCTGGATGGAGGTGGGCGGTCCTTGGACTTCCCACAGGTCAGGGAACCCTGATTGCTCTTCAAGCAGATGAGGGAGAGGGACTTAATCGGGGAAGGGGGAGGGAAATGGGAGGCGGTGGCGGGGAGGAGGCAGAAATCCTTAATAAATAAATAAATTTTAAAAAAAATATTTATCAAGTTCTGATAATACAGGCTACTGTGTGTCACATATTTCTATTAAGAAATTGTCCTTATCTTTGGGAAAATTATTAGGTAAAAAAATCACTCTGCCCAATGAATACATACCTAAGTAATAGAGAGTACTGGTATTTGCTTCAAGATGCCAATCTCCATTCTTGCTAGTATTCCAGCTCAGTGGGTTGGACGAGCCATTCCGCATGTCAACAACATTAAACATATCAGGATTTTGAGTGAAGTTATGTGATATAATTACATAGTCTTCCTCCTAAAATTGTTGCAGAAAAATGTGGCTTGATTTATATAAAAATGTATCGCCTATTATAACTTGGTTTCAATACCATGCACGTAGCCCATGTAGTATATTACATGCAAAGTTAGTTTCCCATTTACCTTCCAATGGGGGCTTTTATGTTGTTTAACATGTTGCAGGTCTATATCAACAATGCTAGCTCCATTATCAATGTAAGAAAAGAGTCTTTATTCTTTTTCTTCTTATTTTTTTCTTCTCTCTCCACACGCATGTGCAGGTTCTTCACTCATATGTACACATGGGTATATAAGTTTCACACGTATATGTGTGTGTGTGTGTGTGTGTGTGTGTGTGTGTTTAAGATCTATGCTTTTCCTGTGATACCTTACAATTTAAAAAGTAATGCTGGATATGGTTTCTGGGCCACACACATATGTAGCATTCATAGAAGAATGTAGGAGGAAATACCTCATCAAGATGCTGAATACAATTACTGAGGTCAGAGAATGGAGCCCCTACTCTCTTCACAAACTTTTATTCCTTTTCAAAGATAGTTAATATTTGAAAATATGATGGTAGAGGTGGAAATACAAATATTGTATTCTGTAATTAATGTTCTCTATCCTAGCTCATGGTACAAATAAACCCTTAACTGGTACTTGGAACTCAATATGTGTAAGCTATTGCCACAGAAATAAGGACAAAGAAGTCAGGAAAAAGCATAACATGGGAATATGGCAAAAATTGCCTCCTTCTTAGATTTAGAGTTAGTAGATCATTCTGGGTGCATCGTAGGGCTTTGAAAGATTGATTTATGAAGTAAGAGCATGCTCGATTGAGAAATGGCTAAGAAGTTACTGAAATGTTCAATGGGTAGAACTGCTTGGTGTGGAAGCAGGACCACCTGAGCTCCAATTCCAAGGCCCCCCACAAAAGCCAAGTGTGACTCAAGGTGCCAGTGATTATGTGTGCAAACTGAAGGATTTCTGGGGCTTTCCAATCTTCAGGCTAGTTCTGCATTAAATAAGAGAGTCTATGTCAAGGGAGATCACCTATCTCAAGGGAATAAGGTGGAGACCGATAAAGATACAGAGGTTCCCATCTTTATACATATATGCGCATATACCGGAATACGTAAATTTACATACAAACTCAGAAGAGAAAAGAAGATGGGTGTGTGAGGATGACGGTGTAGGCTGCTGTTCTGTTTTTTGTAGCCCTTCATTTACCTTAAATCCATAGAACGTTGATGTGTATGATATGTTGGTTAAGTGTTCCACACCTCTAAAATACCAATTAATGTGATTTGCATTTGGAATCAGAGCCATCCAGCCAGACATATGGGTCAGCCGTTTCTTCTGAAAGGGAACGATGCTGGTGCCTGTAGGAGAACATAAAACAAGGAGCAGCCATAAGCTCCACCTCATGAAAGGCCTCTGTTTCTGAACAAGAGAAAATACTAAATCCCATCTTCTGGTTGTCCTGAGACAGACAAGGGAGGAAGGTCTGATTCTGTAACTCTCTCTCTAGGGGGCAGTATTGAGTCCTAGTGGACACCTGCAACGCCTAGCACAGAGCATGGTTGGTTGCTATGAGACAGCCTACTTCACACTAGTGCTTTCTGTCTCCAGATTCCTCTCCCTTTTCTCACGTCACCCTTTCCCGACCTGCTTGGTGATAGATTTTTAGAGATCATAGATTTGCTACCATATACTTTATACAGAAATAAAAATTTCTGCATTGACCTCTGAGGAACAGAAGTCCGTTACTGAATAATTGGCCACGTCTTTCTTATTTTCCAGGTCCTTACCAGTTCAAAGAGCAAAAGCTACTGAGCTGAGAGGGAAGGAACAGTGGACATTTTAAAACCACCGCCCTTGTATAAACCACCACGCTTGCTTGCATAATCCACCATCTAGAAAGGGAACTGTGAAAGTCGGTGTTGGACTGAATCTTTACTCAATCTCAAAGTAGGTCGAGGAATGGGGCACAGGTATTTATCCAGTTTCATAATGCACAGTAAGTAGGTGTAGAGTTCTGCTTGAAATGGGGGAAGAACTTGGAGTTTTGCAAGGAACATCTTGAGAGAATCTAATGTGTAAAGAATAAGAATATTCCAATAAGCCGGGCGGTGGTGGCACACGCCTTTAATCCCAGCACTCGGGAGGCAGAGGCAGGCGGATCTCTGTGAGTTAGAGACCAGCCTGGACTACAGAGCTAGTGCCAGGACAGGCTCCAAAGCCACAGAGAAACCCTGTCTCGAAAAACCAAAAAAATAAATAAATAAATAAATAAAAACCTCTATTAACCCCCACAATTCTTAGAAGGTGTGTCTGCATTGCTGACTTTAGTTAACAGCTCTGCATAAAGCCCTCTATGTAGCCACCATGAGAAGGCGAGGACCAAAGGTAACTTGCCCCTCTTTACTGCCAGAAAGAACAGAGTCTGCTCTCCTAGTCATGCGCACAGCATTTAAAACATCTACTACTCTGGAAAAAAAAAACAAAAACAAACATCTACTACAGGCCGGGCGGTGGTGACGTGCGCCTTTAATCCCAGCACTCGGGAGGCTGGGGCAGGCGGATCTCTTGTGAGTTCGAGGCCAGCCTGGTCTACAAGAGCTAGTTCCAGGAGAGGATCCAACGCCTCAGAGAGGCCATGTCTCGAAAAACAAAAAAAAATAAAAATAAAACATTTACTACAGACATTTGTAGCACGGGAGATCCTTTTGGGCTGCCCTATAACCCTGAGTGTATGCATGAGCAAGGGAGAAATGTACAAATCTCTCTATGGCGACGTGACTTTTCTCATAGGTCTCCAGAGGAGTAGGAGTTTGCTCCATAGTCATTTTTCTCAAGTTGGTTGTGTGGTGGAGAAGATTACTCTAGAGATTCACGGAGAATCATTGGTTTAGAAATTGACTTTGGGGACTCCTAGGACGGAGAGGTCCGGAGGAAACAAGCCCCACCGGGAGCAGAAGCCCCGAGCAAATCCAGCCCTGGGAGCCAACCCAGTCCTGGGACATGGGCAGACCAGGATTGAGCCAACCTGACTCAGAGTCTGTGATCTCCGCCAGAACAGAAGTGGGACAGAACCAGTTACCTAAGAAGCAGAACAAGCACCACCAGGAGCAGAAGCCGGGAGCAAACCTGATCTCGGGACACTGGCAGATCAGGATTGACCCAGTGACCAGATCCAGAGTCAGTGGTCTCCACTGGAACAGGTACAAGAGAGTAACCACTGAGCGAGTGAGCCAGAGCCAGAGACTGCTGAGGATCCAGACGTGAATCCGGGACCTTCAAGGGAGTAGACCTAAGCCAACACCCAGTGGCTCTGGGCGAGAGTCTAGGACCTCCCAGGAACTAGGCCTGAGCCAGGACCTCTGCCAGTCTGGGTGTGAGTGAACCTGGGTCCTCCGAGGGAATAGGCAGGAACCAGAGAATTCGGTGGGGCCACGCACGAGTCTGGGACCTCAGAGAGAGAAG